>NC_056685.1:62966295-63266295 GCF_018350215.1 Panthera leo | reverse complement strand
AATTCCTTGCTATGTGGGTCTTCCCATCATGGGTGTTTGCTTTCTCAAAGCCAGCAAGGGGGAGGGAGACTCCTAACCGGATGTTTTACAGTGTTATTAGGGAAGTGACATCCATCACCTTTGTTATATTCTATTGGTTAAACATACGTCCAGGCCCACCTACTCAAGGGAGGAGGATTATGCAAGGCATGAACACCAGAAGGTGGGGATTACGGGGGCCACTAGAGTGTGGCAGCCACAGTAAGGTTAGAGAGGTTAGGGGTGTGTTAATATTATGAGAGCTATTGTAAGTACGGATTTTTTTTCTAAGCGGGTGGAAAATCATTCAGAGTTTTGAGCAGAGTATTATATCAGATTTTAAATGCCTAGGGGTACCTGGGTGGCTCAGTCAGTTAAGTGTCTGACTCGGGCTCAGGTCATGATCTCGTGGTTTGTGGGTCTGAGTCCTGCGTTGGGCTCTGTGCAGAGAGCTTGGAGCCTGGAGCCCGCTTCCAGTTCTGTGTCTCCCTCTCTCTCTCTGCCCTTCCCCTGCTCAGGCTCTTTCTCTCTTTCAAAAACAAACATTAACAAATTAAAAAATAAGTAAAATGCCTAAATAGGGGGTACCTGGGTGAGTCAGTTGGTTAAGTGTCTGACTTTTGGTTTCTGCTCAGGTCATGATCTCATGGTTTGTGGGATCGAGCCCTGTGTGGGGCTCTGTGCTGACAGCACTGAGCCTGCTTAGGATTCTCTCTCTCCCTCTCTCTCTGCCCCTTGCCAGCTCATGTGCATGCATTCTCTCTCTCTCTCTCTCAAAATAGATAAATAAACATTTAAAAAAAAATGCCTAAATATTCTCTGCTTCAGTGTTTAGGGTAGACTGTAGTGGGGTCAGTAGGCAAGCAAGAACTCCAGAAGAGTATTGCTGTATTCTAGACGAGAGATGATGGTAGCCTGGCCTAGGTGGTAGAATATTTAGAAGGAAGTGGAAAGAATGGAGATATACCTTAGAGGCAGAGTTGACAGCACTTGCTGACGACTTATTGCATGCTTGTTACAGGCAAACAAAATAGTTGACTCAAGTTTCCAAATGCTATCATTGAAAGAGCCAGACTCAGCACTCTGCCTGCCTGGCTTTTAGGCCAGGTCTCTTTCTACTATGACACTATGCCCTTATAGATGCCATGATATATCTATAATAGATAGATAGATAGATAGATAGATAGATAGATAGATATAGTACATATTTCTCTCCACCAACTCCCATTTCTTACCTTCTACCTCTCACCCCGCCCCCCCAAATTTTATTTTGACAAATATAGCACAGGTTGCTTTGAAGGGGAGGCAGTGTTGCTGCAACTCTAAAAGATGTTTTTGGAATTGGTGACATTAATATTGCTCGTGGTAAGTGGGGGTAGCAAAAGCAATAGCCTCAGAGAAGAGAACATGCCTACTCCAGTATTGGCAAGAGACCTGTCGATTCTTATATGTAGCAGCTCTTGTGATGTACTTTCTACACATTTATGGAAGTCTGGACAGACTGAACAATGCAGAGTGTGGGAAAGAGACTCTGTGCTGTCTTCCTGATTTGCACCCTCCTGACATGTGGGGTTTGCTTATGAATGCTTTATGTAGGGCCCTACTTCCTTTCCCTGGGCTGTCCTCATGGTCAAGAACTCTCATGGGATGTGTTCTTCCAACTCCGTACTAGTCTTCCAGAGTAGACAATGTCATTAGAGCAGAAACTGTCTTCATAGGAATAACTACCAATTATTGAATCTTTATTACATGCCAAGCGATATGTTAAGTATGTCTACCAGCTCATTTAACCACTAAAACAACCCTGTGAATTATCCCATTTTAGAGGTAATAAAACTAAAGTTGTAAGAAGCTGACCTACACTTTGTTAATGCTCTTACCTACCTGTGTCTGAATGTAAATCTCTTTCTTAGAAAAAAGAAATTGCATCAATGGAGACACATTTAAGTGAAGTTCCTTTAGTCATTTCTCCTCCTGTGTGGTTTAACTTGTTAGTTGTTAGGCATTTTGAAAAAAAAACTATTAGGAAGTTTTTATTTTTTTATTTTTAATTTATTTTTTAATTTTTAAAAATTTATTTTATTTTATTTTATTTATTTTTGAGAGAGAGAGAGACAGAGCACAAGTGGGAAAGGGGCAGAGAGAGATGGAGACACAGAATCCGAAGCAGCCTCCAGCCTCTGAGCTGTCGGCATGGAGCATGACGTGGGGCTTGAACTCACGGACAGTGAGATCATGACCTGAGCTGAAGTCAGACGCTTAACTGACTGAGTCACCCAGGCAACCGTATTAGGAAGTTTTTAAAAGTCTACATCTTTCAAAAAAGTTTCCTGTAAAATCAACATATTTATTTCCCTTTCTTCTCCATGGCCAGGAATCATTTCTTTGGCCAGCCTACCAGAAGACAGTATGCATTCTCTCAGGATTCTTCCTGAGATTAAGGTAAATATTCTTATTTTTAAAATAGGTAAGTTTATTCTGGCACAGAAGTCTGCTTTAAAGCTTTAATTAAAGCAGAATGGTTTTAAAGAGATTGGTTTCCAATAGACTGAAAAATATCCACATTGTGATGAGCATGAAACAGATATGGAACATTCACATCAATTAACAAGAAGTAGCTCAATCACTTTTGGGGAGGTGGAGCTTGCCCACCCACTTTTGGCTGTTTTGATTTCAAACAAACAAACAAACAAACACCCAAGGAAGGCTGGGTGGACAGCTGGGAAGGGACACTGGAAAGGGAAGTAGGAAAGTGGCATAGAAAAAGTCAGGCCGCTAAGGAAAGGTAGGTTATTAAGCCAGCTGCCTGTGGGAAATTCTGGGAGTTAATGCAACATATAAACTTCAGAATTACCCCACTTGAGGGATGAAGGACCTGAAAAGTCATGGGTGAGGGCTGCCCTGTGTGTCCACGTGTGTTGGGGGGGGGCGGATAGTTTTCTGTGCATCTGACTTCCCCCCAATCCCCAAAAACACCTTCTGCAATTGGGGATGGGGAGAGTGGGCCCTCAGGCACAAGGGTGCAGATGCTGACAGTTGTAAATAACACTGACAGATCTCTGGAATGTGAGCTGGGCACATGGCAAATGCTACCCACGTTAATGAGGGCGACGATAAATAGGCCTCATATGTTGCTGATGGGAATCTAGATGTTATCGCTTTTATTGGGGGAGGGAGTGGATTTGATTTGGAAACACCTATCAAAAGTACAAGTGATTCAGTAATTCTGCTTTTAAGGATTTCTCTGCTAGTTACACTAAAAAATGTGCAAAATACTATATGGATAAGACTATCCATCACAGCATTGTTTGTAATGGAAAAAGGTTAGAAATACCCTTAGTATTCTTCACTAGAGGACTGGTTAAATCAGCTAGTGCAATGATACATTTAAACGATGCAAAAAACTATGTTGGTTTGAATGAGGAAGCTCCTTGTACAGGGATATGGGATGACTGCAAAGATATTCTGTTAGGAGGAAAAAAAAAAACCAAGGTGCAGCAGTGTTTATATACAAACATTTGGCTAAAAAAGAGTTGGCGGTGGGAGAATATATGTGTGTACTTGTCGTATATGCATGAAAATCTACAGAAAGATACACGAGAAACGGTGCTGGTCGTCGTGGAGGAAGACAAGTGAGGGTAAGGGCGAAGGGAGACATTTCCTTCTGCAGAGTGGCTGTACTGCATTAGCTATTCAAAAGTAAAATTTAAGTAATTTACAAAGAACATTTTATCTTGAGGGCAGTAGGGAGCTACTGAAGTTTTGATCTCTGACTGATAGTAGAGCAGTGACATGATGAGACCTGTTAGGACACACTGGCAGTTACGAGGGATGCAGGGCAGAGGTAATGACTGAATAAAGTAGGAACAAAAGTTTGGTTCCCAAACAATAGGGAGGATATTTCAGCTGCTAACCTCTCAGACAGTGTACTTGAGGAGATGGGACACTCGGTCTGCAGGTAATAATTAATGGGGTATCTGTTCTGTGTTTTCAGATTCTAGAGGTCTATTTGGCATTTGTGAATCACAGCCAGTGTTTACCCATCTCCTGCAAGTCAGCTTGTCTGGAACTCACACATCTTCTTACACTAACTCTCACACAGTAAGCCAGTATTTCCTCTGCCCTAAATCATCCACAGCAACCAAAGACCACAACCTATAGCCCCAAGCCTGCTGAAATTACTCAGACTAACCCATCCTAAACCGTTTACTTTACTCTGCCTTGTCTTTCCTGCAGAAACCCCAACTAGGGCCCTGACCTTATGCCTTCCCCTCACTTCTACTTCTGCCCCTCACCAAAACCTGATGCTCCCCATGTGGCCCTGTGTACTATGACAGGCACCCTCCTCTTGGGAAATGGAAGTAACACAGACCTTCTTTCAATGGCATTGACCTCTCTGTGTTGTCACTCAGTCACCTCTGTAAACTAAAACCCCAAAGGTACAAATGCGACAATATCTAATTTTGGATAATAAACATTACTTGGGGCAAATTTTTGGTTGTAGAAGAATGCAAAGGGTCTCAGACTGTTTTCTAGTCCAACCTCTCCCTAGAAAATCTGAGAATCTGAAATAGACTGAGAAACTCAGTGATGTAAGAAAATGGAGAGAACAAGATTGCTTTGTTTGTGGCCCAGTTACAGATTCAACCCAGGTGGGAGAAGGGCTCCTGAGATAAGAAAGAATAAAAGACCCAGGAACCAATGAATTACACTGCCTGGCAGCTCAGACAGTTTGTACGCATGAAACATGAGTTCATGTCCCCCCAGGGGGAATCTGCATGGTTAGGGCTTTCCTTTGCTTTCTACACCACTAATGCTCTCTGCCATTAGAGTATATAAATTTCCACTTATGACAAAACTAAAGCCAGAGCCCTGAAAACAAAACAAAACAAAACAAAACAACACCAAAAAACAAAACAGGGGCGCCTGAGTGGCTCAGTCGGTTAAGCATCTGACTCTTGATTTCGGCTCAGGTCATGATCATCTCATGGTTTGTGGGATTGGGCCCCATGTCAGGCTCTGAGCTGACAGGGCAGAGCCTGCTTGGGATTCTCTCCCTCTCTCTCTCTCTGTCCCTTCCCCACTCACATGCGCGCACGCTCTCTCTCTCCAAGTAAATAAACAAATAAACAAACATTAAAAAAAAACCCAAACAGGGGTGCCTGGGTGGCTCAGTCAGTTAAGCATCCGACTTCAGCTCAGGTCATGATCTCGTGGTTCGTGGGTTCAAGCCCCGTGTCGGATTCTGTGCTGACAGCTCAGAGCCTGGAGCCTGCTTCAAATTCTGTGTCTTCCTCTCTCTGTGCCCCTACTCCACTTGTGCTCTCTCTGTTTCTCTCTCAAAAATAAATAAACATTAAAAAAAAAAAAAAACCCAACCAGTTTTATTAGGCTAAAATCCACACACTGTATATGTCAGTTTTCTAGTGCTGCTATAACCAGTTACCACAAACAAAGTGGCTTAAATCAACAGAAATTTATTCTCTCAGAGTTCAGAGACTAGAAGTCCAAAATCATGGTGTCAGCAGGGCCATGATCCCTCTACAGGTTTGGAGGAAGAATCACTCCTGGCCTCTTCCTAGTTTCTGATGGCTGTCAGTAATCCTTGGTGTTCTTTGCCTTGTGGTTCCAGGGTTTCAATCTGTCTGTCTTCATATGGCCTTCTTTCCCCCTTTATCCTCTGTGTCTTCAAATCTCTCTCTTCTAGCCAGGACACCAGTCATTGGATTTAAGGCTCACCTTCATCCAGTATGACCTCACCCTAACTTGATTACATCTGCAAAGACCTTATTTCCAAGTAAAGGCACATTCTCAGGTATTGGAGGTTAGGACTTCAACAGATCTTTTTGTGGACACAAATCAACCTACAACACTGTACAACTGGCCCATTTAAAGCTTACAATTTAGCAGTTGTTAGTATACTTACAGATTGTGCAACCATCACTGCTATCAACTCTAGAACATATTTGTCACCCCACAAGGAAACCCTGTACAATTAGCAGTCGTTCTCCATTTCCCCCCTAAAACTACCCCTAAGCCTCAGGCAACTACCAATCTACCTTCTGTCTCGATAGATTTGTCTATTCTGCATATTTCACATAAATGGAATCATACAGTATGTGGTCCTTGTGTCTAGCTTTTTTCCCCATAATGTAGTGTTTTCCGGGTTTATCTTTGCCATGTCAAGTATCAGTACTTCATTCTTTTTCACGATTGACTAATATTCCTTTGTATAAGTATACCACATTTTACTTATCCACTCATCAGTTGATGGACACTTGGGCTATTTCTCCTTTTTGATTATGTGAAAAACGCTGCTACGAAAACTTGTGTTTAGATTTCTGTGTGGAGATATGCTTTCATTTCTCTTGGAATATATCTAGGAGTATATATTTGGCATTGCTGGGTCATATGGAAACTGTATGTTTAACCGTTTGAGGAATCGCCAGACTGTTGTCCAAAGTGGCTACACTGTTTTACACTCTCACCAGCAGTGTATGAGAGTTCCAACCAATGTATCTGCATCCTCATCAACGTTTGTTATTATCTGTCATTTCGATTGTAGCCACCCTAAGTAGGTGTGAAGTGGAATCTCCCTGTGTTTTGATTTGAATTTTTGATGAACAAGGATATTGAGCATTTTTTTATGTACTTATTGGCTATTTATGTATCTTCTTTGAAGAAATTCCTGATCAGATTTTTTTTACCCATTTTTAAATTGGTTTATCTTTTTATTATTTAGTGTAAGAGTTCTTCATATATTCTTATATGAAAATATATAAAGTATATAATATAATACAATATATATTATTGATGCTATAAGTACCTTATCAGATAGGTGATTTGCACATATTTTTCCAATTCTGTGGATTGTCTTTTCATTTACTCTTTTTAATACAATTTTGCATTCACATTTATTTATCTAGTACAATGGAAACACAAATATGTCTCAATAAGAAAAGACAGAGCTCACTTTCTTTTTCAACCTTTTCAACCTTACATATTTTACTCTTAAAACTACTGTTGTACAGTAACATTTATGTATCACACTGTTTCCATATCAAAACAAAGTTACATGTCTCAAGGGAACTTAACTTTTTCTTTTCATTTTTTTGGTTGTGTCCTTTGAAGCACAGAAAGTTTTCATTTTGATGAAGTCCAATGTGTCTGTTTTTAAAAAATGTTTATTTATTTTGAGAGAGGGAGAGAGAGCCAGAGACAGAGAGCAGGGGAGGGGCAGAGAAAGAGCAAGAGAGAGCGAGAGAGAATCCCAAGCAGGTTCTGTGCTGTCAGTGCAGAGTCTGACATGGGGCTCAACTGAACTGAACTGAACTGAATCAAGAGTCAGACACTCGACTGAGCCACCAAAGTGCCCTTCAATTTGTTTTAGTAGAAAAATGCTTTCTATATTTTGAGCGAAGATAGAATTACCATAAAATTTTAGCATATTATGGGGCACCTGGGTGGCTCAGTCGGTTAAGTGGCCGACTTCAGCTCAGGTCATGATCTCGCGGTCCGTGAGTTTGAGCCCCGCATCGGGCTCTGTGCTAATAGCTCAGAGCCTGGAGCCTGTTTCAGATTCTGTGTCTCCCTCTCTCTGACCCTCCCCCGTTCATGCTCTGTCTCAAAAATAATAAACGTTAAAAAAAAATAAAAATAAAAAAAGAAAAGTGCATTCACTTAAAAAAAATTTTTTTAGCATATTCCCATTTTTATAAAAAATAAACAAACAACTATATAGGTATTTGCTTGTAAAGAAGCCTGGAAGGTAAGCAAAAATATTAATAGTGGTTATCTTTAGAAAGAGTAGTTTTCATTGCTGGGTGAAATTTTCTATCTTGCTTGCTATATAGAATAAATATATGCTATAAACAATAGAGGAAAATATCTTCTAGCTTTTTCTATGCATATTTAAAATTAAACATTTTACAAAATCACTATTGTACTAATGTTTTATATCATGTTATTATTCTGCCTTTTTTAAAACTTCACATAATATCATGTTATTTGAATATTCTTTAAAAAAGATTATTTGGGGGTACCTGGGTGACTCAGTTGGTTAAACATCTGACTTCAGCTCAGGTCATAATCTCATGGTTCATGGGTTTGAGCCCCGCATTCGACTCTCTGCTGTTGGCAGAGCTGGCTTCAAATTCTCCGTCTCCCTCTCTCTCTGCCTCTCCTCTGCTTCTGTTCTTGCTTTCAAAAAAAAAAAAAAAAAAAAAAAAAAATTTGTACTGCCTGAATTATAATTCATGGATCAGAGTCAACTTGTTTAGCTATTATTCTATCACTGAATGCCTAGGTTGCCATTAACAATTTTTCATCACTTATGGGGTGCCTGGGTGGCTCAGTTGGTTGAGTGTCTGACTCTTGATTTCAGCTCAGGTTATGATCTCACGATTTCTAAGATTGAGCCACATGGCAGGCCCTGTGCTGACAGGTTGGAGCCTACTTGGGATTCTCTCTCTTCTCTCTGCTGCTCCCCTGCTCTCTCTCTCTCTCACAAAATAAATGAATAAACTTAAAATAAAATGCTGTAATTAGCATTTTTATAAATAAATTTTTGTCTATATCCCTGATTATTTCCATGGGTGAAGTTCCTAAAATAAGGACTATTGGGTCAAAAGACATGACTGTTTTAAGATATCTTATTCAAAGGACTGAATTCCTTTGAAAATACAGTAATACTGAATTGTTTATTCTTTTTAGTTTCAATTCTGCCAGTGTAATTGCCTAAAATTTCTGTATTTTCTATGGAAGTAGAAAGGAAAAGGGGTGAAAAACTTGGAATGACCATTGCTCTAGTAGGCAGGAGACCTAGATTCTTTAGGTCCTCAGAAAACTCCCAAATGCCCAGAAGCTATACTTACCGTCTCTTTAAGATAAGTGAGGGGTTTCACAGCCCTAAAATTCTCTAGGTCTCCTCAGGCTACCAGGAGAAATGCTGGGCTCTGCACTGTCAGAAAAACTGCAAATGAAGATATGTCAGTGGATGATATGTTTTCATGGTCCCTTACCAAGAGATACGCTTTTTCTTTCTTCTTTCTTTTTCTTTTTTTTAAAGATTTTATTTTCAAGCAATCCCTATACCCAGCGTGGAGCTCAAACCCACAACGCCAAGATCAAGAGTTGCATGCTCCACTGACTGAGCCAGCCAGGCACCCCAAGATACGCTTTTTCATAAATGAAATAAAGTCCTTAAAAACACTGTTAAGCAGGTACTATTCTCTCTGTCTTATAGCTCAAGGATCTGAGGCCCAGGGAATTTGGGTAACTTGCCCAAGATCATTCTGGTAGATCACCCCTGGCAGAAGTTAGAATGAGATCCAATGTTGTGTGGCTTCACAGTCTTTGTTGTTACCACTTTACAATATCTGGAAGTTGGACAGAAATTGTAGATGTATGGGCTTGATTTTATTGACCACATACACATTCATAAGTTCTACATTAATCATTTCTTTCCTAAGAATTTTTTTTTTTTTTTTTTTTTTTTTTTAGTGAGCCCACCCAGCATGGGGCTCCAACTCATGGTTCCTCTAGGGCTGGTTGTGCTGTAGTCACTTCAAGTTAATGTAGCTTCATGTTGTTGCATGTTCCTCTGATTGAGCCAGCCAGGTGCCCCAGTAGTTTTTATTTCAAAGGGACTTAATGGTGAAGCACTATTGATGCATTAATTCCAATACCAGAAGAACAGTATAAACAAAACCACTGGGAATATGGTACTATAATTTTATGAAAAAATAAACCTACAAGAATATTAACCTTAGAAGGTTCAGGAATTCTCTCAAAAAATGCCTCAAACTATTATGGTAACTTTTTTTCCTACCTGAAGTCTATATTGGCTAGTCCTTTATAAGTTTCTCTCCTCAAATACTTGAAAAGACACCTTATGAATCTGCAAGCATGTGAATGTAGAATTTTTATGTTTTGTTTTATTTATTTATTTATTTATTTTTAACGTTTATTTATTTTTGAGACAGAGAGAGACAGAGCATGAACGGGGGAGGGGTAGAGAGAGAGGGAGACACCGAATCGGAAGCAGGCTCCAGGCTCTGAGCCATCAGCCCAGAGCCCGACACGGGGCTTGAACTCAGGGACCACAAGCTGAAGTCGGACACTTAACCGACTGAGCCACCCAGGCGCCCCTAATTTTATTTTTTTAAAGTAGGCTTCATGCCCAGCGCGGAGCCCAACAAAGGGCTTGCACTCACAACTGTGAGCTGAGATCATGAGTCACTCAACCGACTGAGCCACCCAGGCGCCCCAAACGTGCAACATTTTAAACAATTTTACTGTGTTAACTGTTCCTTGAGAATCTCTATCTTTCTCAGCCTTCTTGTTATTTTTCTTGGTCCTTTCTCCCCCCCACGTTAATAATACTTTACAAAGCTCTGTAGAGCCACTAAGAAGCAGATTTCTATCACCTATAACAAAATACTTAAGATCATTTCTCGTATCTCCACTCACATGCTACCAACTTCAGCATCCTTTGGTGAATTAATCTTTCCAGTTTCAACAACATGAAGCTACATTAACTTTAAGTGACTACAGCATAACCATCCTTGGGTGAAATATACATTTGCCAGAAAATGCATATTTAAAATCTTCACATTTTCAAGGGTTGTAAAGTTTGGCTGTTTTTACAGAAATCAAACAAACCATCCATCATAAGTCTTTAGTATTTTTGTTTTTCTATTTTATTGACATAGTTGTTTTTGCTAGTTATTCCTGTAGTGTTTACTGAATTCCTGCTTAGTTCCAGGAGAGCACGGGCTATATTTGTCTTGCTCACCATTATATCTCTATCACCCAACACAGCAGATACCCAATAATTATTTGTCCTTTGCCCACCCCCCTCAGTTATTGAGATATAACTGACATAATGATAAATATTTGTTGAATGAATGAATCTATATATTCTTCCCCTATTGATTTGAAATACTTTTTTTATGAAAAAGATTTTTTTAATGTTTATTCATTTTTGAGAGAGAGAGAGAGAGAGAGAGAGAGAGAGAGAGAGAGAGAGACTAAGCACGAGCAGGGGAGGGGCAGAGAGAGAGGGAGATACAGAATCTGAAGCAGGCTCCAGGCTCTGAGCCTTCAGCACAGAGACCGATGTGGAGCTGGAACCCATGAACTGTGAGATCATGACCTGAGCTGAAGCCGGACGCTTAACTGACTGAGCCATCCAGGCGCCCCTGAAACACTTCTTTTAAACTCACATTTTAAATACAGCATTTCTTTGCTAAGCTTGGAGGTGACTTTCCACAAATACTGCCTCATAGTTGGCAAGACAAATCAAGGTGCAGTAGAAAACAGGGAGTGGGGAGAGGAAAATAATAAATTTGTGCTTTGAGCATGTCCTTCTTTTTTTGAAAATTTTTATCAGTTTATTTATTTTTTGAGAGAGAGAGAGAGAGAGAGAGCAAGTAGGGGAAGCACAGAGAGAGAATCTCAAGAAGGCTCTGCAATCAGTGCACAGAACCTGATGTGGGGCTCGAACTCACAAAGTGTGAAATCATGACCTGAGCTGAAATGAAGAGTCGGACGCTTCAACTGACTGAGCCACCCAAGTGCCCCTGGGCATGTCCTTCTAAAATAAGCCAGATTTACTGGCTTAAAAGATCTTCTCTAGCAGGAAAGCTTTTTCCTCAATCACTTTTTAAATTTTATTAGAAGACATTATTGCAACCTTATCTACTGAGATACAATCTCCTACAAATGTTATGTTATGCTTATACAGACTGTACCTTACTGGACTTGATGTTTAATTATTTTTGTTTTTGTATTCTTTCTCAGTTCACTTTTTGACTCCATTTTGGGAAATAAATCCATACAGGTTTATTCAAAATTATTCCACTAATGGGACATTTAGGACCTATGGCCAGATCTATCTGACCCAGGAGATTATTTTTTCCTCGTCAATTAGAAGGCAAATATTTCATGATTAATATGGCTGAAATAACGTTCTTAGGTATTAATTAGTGTAGACTACAACAGTCGCTACAACAGTCATAATCTCTGGTGTAACTTTGTGCCTTCTCGTTGATCCAAAAGTGTGTCCTTCACTTTTTCAAAAAAAAACTGTGTCCAGTTTTTTGTTTCCCTTCATGCTCAACAGCTTCTGTTCTCTCTAGTTATAAACAATGAAACAAATGGACAATCTAATATTTGTCTGACCCTCAAGGTCACAGGTGGGATTCAGAGTTTCAAAGTTAAGATGCAACATTAACGTACATTACTTCAGGAGGACCTAAAAGAACAGATAATAAGTGGCAAAATACTGTATCAAGAAATGTTAAAAATCATGATAATTTTGGTGTGGGCTTGGCTAACACTTCTTAAACTGGACCTTTGTTTCCTTTATTATACTCCTGATTTTTCTCTATTTTTTTCTTGCCAGTCTAAATAGATCTTATCAGAGCCTCAGGGACAGGAGCTAAATCAATTCTATGTGGTGTAATAGCTGGACACATGTTGAGTCCCAGATGTTGCCGAATGTTTCCTACCCCCCCCCCCCCCCCCCTTATTCATTAAACACCATGCCTTCCTTCAGAAACACTGATGTGTTTCCAGCCTTTTTTCTTGATTTTATGCAACCTTACCAAAATTTTTATCAGCCTTTTCTCTGAGTGCCAACAAATCCATCTGCTTCAAAGCAACAAATGACACAGCCTAAATAAACAATCTTATAGTTGAAGGTTGCGGAGTCACTCACTCCATTTTTATGGCCATGCTGATTCGGGGCATTCTGCTGTCAGAGGCTGAGTCCTTTCGGGAGAAACAGTGATTTTTCCCTACCCGACCAGGAAGGATGGAATCTGACAGGGCAAAGGCACGCCAGCACTTCAAGAGTGCCCACCTAAACCACCAGGGAAGCTCAAGCTCATTTCACTGGCAATTCCACAAAGGGCGCGCCGCCCTTTTCGGACGATCGAAATCACCTGTTCAAGGTCGCACATCCTCTAGTTACCGCATGCAATCAGCAAGGTTAGGCAGGGCTGCTGGGTCTACCGCCGGTTGGCTCTCGGCGACACACCGGGCCCACCTGCTACCCTGCAATCTGCGCAATCGCGGGGAGAACGCGCCCTCTCGCGACCGACTTCCCGCCGCAGCCCGGCCTGGAACAAACGCCCTCCGGGGCCCGCGACCCGCGGCGGCGGGGCAGGGGCCCCGGAAGGAGGCGGTGCCGGGGCGGCCCGAGGCTGCGCGTGCGGGAGGATGGGGGCGGGGCGCGCCTATATAAACTCCGTGCGGCGGAAAGGGCGGGCCTGGGCAAGAGCGGCTGAGTCGGCGGAGCGCCCGGCGCCGCAGACGCCGCCAGCGAGGACAGGGAGGGGGAGAGGGAGGAGGCGGGAGGAGGAGACGCAAGTGCGGGGTGGCGCCGGTCCACCTCCGCAGCTCTCCTGGCTCCCGCCGGCTTTCGAAGGCGGGCCCGGGCTGCGGCAGCGGCAGCGGCCTCGGCGGCCAGCGGAGGTGAAGCCGAGCTGCGGCGGCCTGTGGGTCGACGCGGCGTAGGGAGGGCAGGGCAGGGCTGGGCGGCCGCCGCCGCGGTGAGCTGGAAGGGCAGCTCGGCATCCCCGGGGAGGGGCCGTCGAGGGCAGGTGGCCCGTGCGCTTTTCTCCGGGTCGGCCTCCCCAGAGGCACCTGCACACGGGGCCCCAGCCTGGTGCCGGGGCGTCCGGAGGCTGTGGGAAGGGCGGGGGTCGGTGCCCTCGGGGCACTTAAGTGACCACCCAATAGAGGCGACTCTCGCGCGGGGCGCTGCGGGGACTGAGGATCAGTGCTGGCGTGCATGGGGCCTGTTATGCCCTTGCTTTGGGGTGCTCCGTAAGGGGATGCGCGGGGGTGAAGGTTGTGAGGACCGCTGACCAGAGCGTTGTGAGGCTCGGGAGGATAAGCCTTTAAACCCGTGTGGTGTGAGTGGTTATGGGTTAGTCTAAACAGAACAGAAAACCAACTCGGGGCGCTCGCAAGTACCTCGCTACAAATGTGCAGCAGTGACGGACTTGCCTTGTAGGCCCCAGAGCAATCAAAGGGAAGTTAGGGGTCTTGTTCAAGAAGCTGCTCCTCAGTTAGTGAATGAGGCTCTAAAAGAATTGTGTGTTGGGAATTTTTCTTTTAAATGGGCTTGTTTTTAGGATTGCGTTTGGGGCTAGTGGTGAGGGTAACGTAAAGAGGTTACAAAGGCTGCCTTAAGGTCCTAATGGGGAGAGCTTTTTTGTGTGTCATCATTCGACCATAGAAATTATTCAGAATGTGGATTGCCCTTACGAGAAGAGAGGAGCTCTGAAGCCATTGCTTGATTAGCAGTTCTTCTCCCTATGTGGAAAGTTGAATTTCTGGAAACATCCCCCGTATTGTAGATTTTGCCCACGTAAAGGCGCTAGCACTTGGCACTAATCTCCTTAAAAGTAGTAAGATGGAAACACAGTACCTAGCATCGCTGGGTTTTGAGCTCACTTCTGTGCAAAAGAATTTTGAGGGAGTGGGTCTAGACTTTTCAGGGAAGTTCGAGTCTCCATAGTCTCCTCTAGTCTTAATTTACTTTTAACTTTTTTTTTCCTTCCTTCCTTCAGCTTCATCGGTTTCAATGGTGCAACTCTCTTCATCTCCTTTTGGTTACCAGTCACCTTCAGGCCATTCAGAGGAGGGAAGAGAGGGGAATATGAAGTCAGCCAAGCCCCAAGTGAACCACAGTCAGCATGGGGAAAGCCAGCGGGCCATGAGCCCTTTGCAGTCTGCTCTGAGTTCTGCTGCCTCTCCTTCCCAAGCATATGAGACATATATCGATAATGGACTCATATGCCTTAAACACAAAATTAGAAACATCGAGAAAAAGAAGGTAACTTTTTTCCCTCCCATCCCTGTATATGTACCATCTTTAATAAGGGTTAGAGAACTGGCATTTTTGCTTTCTGTCAGGGCTCAGAGGTACTCTTTCCTAAAACATTTACCTAACCTTGGGATTTAGCTGGCTGAAAACATACAAGTAGGTTAAATATTGGGTACATTAAGCATTTTATTTGATTTCTCAGCATAACTAAATAAAAATATTCCTCATAGTAAAATTACTATGCATGCTGCTGTTGAAATACTTGAAGAGCCAGCAACTTTAAGTCAGATTAATTCTTTGAGTGTAGTATTAATGTTTCTTTTCATAGATGAGTAATAGCCTGATTTTTTTTTTTTAGCTTGTTTTCCTTGTGACTTTCTGCAGCAGTTGATATTGCAGTAAAGCTGCTGCAGTCATTGGAAGCTTCAGCGATGGGAGAGCCAGAAAAGGTTTTAGCACTAATTTTTGTGTTGCTAGGTGATCGTTTAAGATTGGTAGGTTAACATTGTAGAAAGCCTTATAAAGAGACTCAAATTATAATCAGCCCAATGTTACAGTAAATGCTGATGTAAAGATCCAAATCATTCCTTATTTCCTGAGTCATGTAGCCTGTGAAACAGTGCTGCACGTTGCTTTGTTGTGTCATGATTCTCTTTTGCTTGTGATAGTAAGGTGAGTGATTGACTATCTGGACCTGGGAACACTTACATATTTTTATTCCAGGATCTAGTTCAACCATAGGAAAGTTGCTTTTAATGGAGGAGTATGAAGAGATTTTTAAGAGTCTGGTTGACTCTGTCTCCCCCCAGCCCCCACCCCCCATCCCAAGGTAGGGAAGAAAGACCAGTTACTAGTAGCTTCTCTGTAACCCTAGCTCTCATCAGTTGTCTTTTGAATGCATGCAGTTGATCACAAGTGTGATAAGGTGAGTGTGCCTGGGTCAGCACAAATTCCCTGCCACTATGGGAAACTAGTCAAAGCACGATCTATTCAAAGCAGGATCTGTTGATGGAGACCCATTAATGTCTTTTTCCCAGGTGGAGGAACTACATATATGTGTATACTTACACGCTCTAGTGTAACTATAGTACCTCCTTAAGTTTGAATACTTGTCTGGTCAGTAACAATGCTTTTGTTTGAAACTTCTGGAAAAGCAATTGAAAGCTGTAAAGCCAATATGGGAGAAGCCTAAACATTGCTTTTAGAATACTGTAGTGGGTCATGTCATTATTCTGGGGACAATAAATGCAATTTGTCATGTATTCACTGAAATATGAAACTCTAGGAAAAAAAGCTTTGAGTTAAGTCTATTATAATGCTAGAGAAAATATCTTCTACATTTCTATAATGCTAGAGAAAATATCCTCTTCTTCCATGAAGAAGTTTGCTATTTGACAAATGCCACATAATTCAACAGGTAACTGATAGTTTAAGCATGAGGTTAGAACAGAATTTCTCCGCCTCAACACTATTGACGTTTTTGTGCCAGATAATTCTTTTGTTGCAGACAGGGTGTGTGTGGGGGTGGGGGTGGGGTGGGGGGGGTGGCTATCCTGTGGAATGTAGGATGATTCGCAGCATCCTTGGGTTCTAGTCACACGATGCCTGTAGCATTTTCCACCTCCTTCTCATCCTTCAAGTAGTGACAACCAAGAACATCTCCAGACACTACCATAGATCCCTGGGGGTCAAAATTATCTCTGATTGAGCACCACTGGGGTAGGGGCATGTGATTGACTAGTTAAGTGTCTGTGTGTTAAGTAGTCTGATTGTAAGTAGAGGCCATGAAGAGAAGAGTTTTATTACTGCTTAACTTTTCTAATTCCAGACTAATGTTGATTGTAATATTTTTTCCCTGGCTGGATCTTATCTACAGTTGCTGCCTGCCATGTAGTAAACCAGTATTCTTACAGATTGATAGCATACTTCAAGAACTTTGTTTTCATAAGAAACAGTCTGGTATTTAGTTTATTTTTTTTCAGAATTTTGTATGAGACTACAGTAGATACAAGTTTCTCTTTTGTAGCTCAAACTGGAGGACTACAAGGATCGCCTGAAAAATGGAGAGCAACTTAATCCAGATCAGTTGGTAAGTAGTGTATAATCCTTGGGTCACACTTGTTGGCTTTTTTCTTTTTTTTCTTTTTTTTTCTTAATAAAACTCTAGACGGGATTGGTGAGAGCAAAGATTTGATAAGGCCAATAAAGAAGAGCGAGAATCCACTGGATTTTTCAGAAGACTTTCTTTTCTTCACTTATGAGATCTTACAGACTTCTTTTGCACTAGCAGATGGTATGGATGGAGGTATGGGTTGCTAAATAAGAGTGAAAATGTAGACTATTGCTGAACACACGGATTTAAGTTTTAAACTTTTGTTAGGCTGAACTAAAGAGGTGGAGGGACGACTAGCTTTCCACTGTTCACTGGTATATATAAACCTGACATCTTTCTGCTCTAAAAAGTAAAAGAGTATTTATTCTAGCTTGCCTAGGTTTTCTCCTTTTGCTTCTTCTTAATCCTTATGTATTTTCTCCTTGCTTTTCTATCCTAGATTGCTATGTCACCTCTCAGGAGGCATGTTTACTTTAAAAAATATTGTTTAACTTGTCTGTGGTATACCTGGCATCTGCAAGTTTTATCTAATGTGGTGAAAGTTTCTGCAATATGGAAATAAAAATGCTTAATTGATGTTTGTCTGATATCTCTTGGCTAAGAAGGGACAGAATTAAAAGTTATTTGATCTAGTCTGTAGACCTATCCTCTTCATCTTTTTCAACTACGATTTTTGGTTGTGTATCACAGATACTGGCATTCGAGATCTTTTCCCTTATTGACTCCTCTTCACTGACCTAGAATTTTTGTGATGTAGTAAATTATAATTTTGCTGAGGCACAGATTTGAATTGTGTGAGCTCTGAGAATGATGTGCTCACATAGCTGGTGAGAGGACTTAGCTGGGCATCCAGCATTTCAACATAGCTTTGTTCTCAAAGTAGTCATGGTATGTTCAGTAACTTTTGAAGTGATAATATTTTTCTTTGTGTAAATATCCTTGAAGGAAGTGTTCTGATATGGTAGTATTCTTGATTTTGGAGAAATATGGGGGTTAGGGAGAGGGAGGTTGGTGGTTCTCATGGAAGCTCTCTAGCAAAGGTCAAGGACATGCTGTATTTCAGAGCTCTGGCCAGGTAAACTGTAGTCTCAGTATTTCATTACTGTCTTTATAACTACATGTTGCTTCTGTAGCATTAACTTTTATTTCTTGAGTTAAATGCTGACAACTGCCAAATTTATGTTGCCAATAGATAAGCCCTTGGAACTCGAGATTCCTGTGTTCAGTTGCTTATTTGGCATCTCCCGACCCCCAAAACCTGTTCCTCCTCTAATCTTAATGATGTCAGTTAATGGCTTGGGGAACTAAAAGGATGGAGTTGCCAAAATCCTTGGAGAATTTCTCATCTATTTCCTGATACCACACATCTAGCCCATTAGCAAGGTCAGTTCTACCTTCAAAGTAAATCCGGAAACTGGCCATTTCTCAAATTCCGCTTCTGCCATACTGGTCCAGGCCACATCATCTTTCATCTACATTACTGTAATAGCTTCCTCACAGGTTTTTCTATTTCTGCTGTATCTCCAAGCTTGTTGTCAACATGGTAGCCTCAGTCATCCTGTTCGGATGCAAGTCAGTTGGTCATTCCTCTGTTCAACTCTCCATTGGTTCCCATCATGGCAGAATGTCCTTACTGTGGCCTACAAAGTCCTACAAAATATGCTTGCTACTTCCTTTCACATCTTTATTTCATGTCCTGTACTTCTGTCCCTTCCTAGCTTCATTCCGGCTACATTGGCCTTCTTGCTGTTCCTCAAACATCCCAGGCACGCTTTTGCTTCAGGGCTTTTTGCACTGTGTGCTGTTCCTACTGCCTGGGATGCTTTTTTCCCAGGTGTCTAAATGGCTCAATTTCCAACTTCCTTCAGCTTTTTATTTGAAGGTCATCTCAGTGAGGCTTGTCCTGACAACGCTATACCTCCATTCCTCCATTCACACTCCTTAGCTCTTTGCCTTGCTTTAATTTTTTAACTAGTAGTGCTTTTCTGACAAACTATAAAGTTTATTGTTTCTCTTTCTCTTAAAATGTAAGTTTCATTAAAGTAGAGATTCTGTCTGTTCATTGCTGTTTTCCTAGTACTTAGAATAGTTTAGAGAATATAGCAGACATGTAAAATATTTATTACAAAAGGATTTACTAAATATAAAATGAATGTTATGATTTTAGATACAATTAAGCATATAGTTTGTGGTACTTTAAAATTTTTTTTTTTTTTTTTTTTTTTAACATTCATCTTCGAGAGACAAAGTGTGAGTGGGGGAGGGGTAAAGAGAGAGGAAGACAGAATCTGAAGCAGGCTCCAGGCTCTGAGCTGTCAGCACAGAGCCCGACGCTGGGTTTGAACTCATGGACTGCAAGATCATGACCTGAGCTGAAGTTGGACACTTAACTGACTGAGCCACCGAGGTGCCCCTAATTTTTTTTTTTTTTTTAAAGTTTATTTATTTAGAGAGAGAGTGTGCAGGCAGGGTAGGGGCGGTGGAAGAGTGTGAGAGAGAGAATCCCAAGCAGGCTCTGCACTGTCAGCACAGAGCCTGACATGGGGCTCTGTCTCATGAATGTGAGATCATGACAGCCAAAATCAAGAGTTGGATGCTTACCTGACTGAGCCACCCAGGCACCCTTAGTTTGTGGTTCTTATGGGAATGAACATCTCTTCATATAAGCAATATATATTTAAGGTAGAAATTCAGAAAATGCAGATAAATTGGAAGAAAAAAAATCTGTAATCTGATCCCTCAGAACTGTCATTAGTAGTGTAGTATTTAATTAGAAAAATCTAAGTTTAGTTTTTAAAGCTGGTAATAATTCACATAGTTCAGAAATTAGGCAATAGTTTAAAAGACAGTTTTTCTTTCACCTTGTCCTTCCTGTGTTCAGTTCTTACCTTACAAAGTAAGGCCCTGGGATTATGATCTGAGCTGAAATCAAGAGTTGGATGCTCAAATGACTGAGCCACCTGGGTGCCCCACTTTCTGTTTATTTCTAATTTTGTGTGGTTGTATTTTCCCAGTTTACTTTTAATTAAGTTAGCTAGTGCTTCTTTTTTTTTTTTTTTTTAATTTTTTTTAGCTTCTGGGTTTGTTTTAGTTTTTCTCTTTTTCTGCTGTCCTTTGTTTTATTTGCTTCACTTTCTAACTTTGAATTAAGTGTTTAATTCATTTGTTTTCTTTTCTCCCGCCCCCCCCCCCCCCATTGGTTTGCATTTAAGGCTGTGAATTTTCCTTCAAGTAATGCTTTAGCTACACATTTGATACTGTATTTTCAATATTGTTGGCTAAAAATTTTGTAATTTCAGTTTGTAAATCTTCTTTAACCCAACAGATATTCTTAATATTGTAAATAAAACTTTCTATGATCTGCATGGCTATTGTAATCCTTTTAATGGTAACTCTTAAGTAACCTGTCAAGACTAAGCTAAAGACTAATAAGATTTCATTGAGATTTCTAATATAAACCTAGATTTTTTTCCTTTGAAATAGTAAGATTGTGTAATGAAGTTTTTTAGAGTCCCATTTATAATTTTAATATTTATTTTGGTTCAGATCTGGATTTGAAATAGAGAACTGAGATTCAAGTGAGTGCTTGAGCAAAAGGCAAATGGGTACTTTCAGCTTCAGTGAAACTTTTAGTTTTAAAGAATTAAGATTTGGCATCCATCTCTAGTTGCTAAACTCTGACCCTATGTTATATTTAACGCATAATACAAAACTCTTTTATTAAATAATATGAAATCTTTTCTGCTTTGTAGTCCCATTGCAGTTGGCCTTGTCAAGGCAAACCACTCAAATGTTACATGGGCTTCCTAATTAATATCCTTGTTTTGAGACCTTCCTTTTCAGTTCGCCAGCCCTACTCCCTCTAGTGTTCTTTTTTTGAAACCGAAATTTCAGTATAGGATTCTAATCAAAAGTTTAAAAATTCTATTGAGAATTTTAACATGTTTTCTTAAAACTTTTTTTTTAAAAGCATATTTATTTTGAGAGAGAAAGAGCATGTGCATGTGCATGCCAGTAGGGGAGGTGCAGAGAGCGGGAGAGAGAGAATCCCAAGCAGGCTCTGTGCTGTCAGCGTAGAGCGTGACTTGGGGCTTGATCTCACAAACTGTGAGATCATGACCTGAGCTGAAATCAAGAGTCAGATACTTAACTGACTAAGCCTCCTAGGTGCCCCAAAAATCTTTAGCATATTTGAGCCTAAAATCATGTTCTGAATTGTTTTATTAATTCAACCATAATATATTAAGTACTTACACTGGGGGATTCTGGGCTTAAATGCTAGGGTTATGATGTAAGGGACAAATGTGATCCTTGCCCTCAAAGATACAGTGTGATGAGAAAGAGGTAGGAAATAAGTAAATAAAAATGTGATGGTGTTAGGGTGAGGTACAGAGTGATAATGGATTGTAATGAGGAATTTAACCTAGTTTGGAGAATTCAGGACAGCTTCCTTGAGAAAGAAGTGCTTCAGTTCAGACCTAAAAAATGAGAAGGACTTAGCAAGTTAAAATGGGGAAGGAGGAAGAAGAGCAGGCTAGGCAGATGCTAGCATGTGTAAAAGTCCTGAGTAGGGAAAGAATGTTTTTACAAAGAGGAAACTGGAAAGAAAGCCAGTATCGATGGAGTGATGTAGTTGGAATGGGAAAGCTACATGTACATCCTTATTTCCCGTTTAAAGACTGTGTTTTTTCTTAAGGTCATCATAAATGATACAGATAAGTTTTAAGCAGAAAATAACTAGATTTGTAATAAAATCACTTTTAAGGGTGAGTGATGTTTTGGAGGTGGTAAGTGTGGGTGTAAGAAGACTAGATAATGGTTGGCTGTAGTCTCGGTCAGAGGTTATAGATACCTTGCTGGTACCAAAGTAGCAGCAAAGGAGTTTGGGTAAAGTAGATTCAAGAGATAGAATTAGCATAGCTTGGTGATAGGATCTAGTAGAAGAAAGAGCCAAGAATGGGTTCCAGGTTTCTGGCTTGAACACTTGGATGGATGGCAGAACCATTTATTGGGCCTGGAAACCCTGGAGGAGAAGATGGTTTTGGGAGGAGAGGATAAAAAGCTCAATTTTGGACGACTGATCAAAAAAATTTTTTTTTTTAATGTTTGCTTATTTTTGAGAGAGACAGATAGTGCATGTGAGAGCATGAACGGGGCAGGGGCAGATAGAGAGGGAGACACAGAATCCGAAGTGGGCTCCAGGCTCTGAGCTGTCAGCACAGAGCCTGATGCGGGGCTCAAACTCATGGGCCATGAGATTGTAACCTGAGCCAAGGTCAGATGCTTAACCCACTGAGCTACCCAGGTGCCCCAGGACCACTGATTTTTTAATGTGGCTGTGAAACATTAAGGGGTGGGTAATATCGAATAAGTGTTTGAGTTACAGGTCTGGAACACAAGTTTAGTGTACAGTTAAGCTCATCTGTGTGGTTGCTGATTGAAACCATAAGAAAAGATGAGACTATGTTGGATGAGAATATAGAAAGGAGAAAAGCCTAGGACAGAGGAACTTTGACATTTAATGTTTGGATAATAAAGGCTAAAAATATTTATAGCCAACTTTAGGGTCAGGTATCATTTTGAGTGATTTGAATTGGCCAACATCTCTGTGATGTAGGTCCTGTTTATTTTGTAAATGCTAAAAACTGGGGTGAGAGAAGTTTATGGAAAAATTACTGGTAAGTAAAAAGCTGGAGAAATGGGA
Organism: Panthera leo; assembly: GCF_018350215.1. Classification (NCBI taxonomy): domain Eukaryota; kingdom Metazoa; phylum Chordata; class Mammalia; order Carnivora; family Felidae; genus Panthera; species Panthera leo. The sequence goes on along the minus strand of NC_056685.1, from coordinate 63,243,621 downwards.
GAAAAATGGAAGTTTAGTGTTATTAAAAACAAAGAGATGTTTGTAGAGCCAGAAGGTGCTTTTGTGTGGAAGTCTTCTGAGAAACCAGAATGAGAGTTATAAAAGATCTATGGATTTAAAAGGTGGTATTGACATGCTTACTTTAGCCAGGATAGTTCTGGTGGAATGATGGAAACAAAATCCGGGTTGATAAGGGCTGAAGAGGAAATGGAGACTGTGTAGCCATTTTTGAAACTTTGAGACTGAAAGGAGGGGGTTGCCAGAAAGGCGCTTATTTTTCTTATTTAGGTTGGGGGAGACTTGAACTTGTATTTATTTATATATTATATTTATTTATATTTATGTTTTTGAGAGAGAGGGCACAAGTGAGCGACAGACAGAGAATCCCACAAGGGACAGAGAGATATACAGAGAGAAGTGGGGCTCACCTGGGGCTCGTGTTTTACCAGAAGCAGGGCTTGTGTTCACCTGAAGCAGAGCTTGAGCTCACCTGATGTGGGACTCGAACTCACAAACTGTGAGATCATGACTTGAGCCAAAGTCATATGCTTAACAACTGAGCCACCCAGGCTCCCAAGACTTGAACTTGTTAAGTACTAGTTTAAGCATCAACAGAGAGTGAGAAATTCAAGATTTTTAAAAGGGAATCATAGAGTAAGATTTTTTATGAAGACGTAATTGAAAAGGATAGAAGGTAGAAGGATATTTCCTCCAGTAAGCAAAAAAAGGAAGGAAGAAAGGATGTATTCACATTGGATGATGGGAAGTTAAGGTAGTTCCCATTTGATGCTGCTTTTCTTGAATTAAAGTTAATACCATTTGGGAGTAAATATGAGGGAGTATTCCCTTCTGGTTTTATATACCTCTGAGGGCTGTATACTATGATTGTGTTATCTGTGCAAGGTTCTATAGTTGGAATACCTCTTCGTCTTTTTTATTATGAAATAATACAGCTGCAACTAAGTGTCGCTTCTAGGTTATACTGCATAATAAAGCAAGCATCAGAATCCACCATTCAACTCCAGTAGTACATTACCAACACCACCAAAGCTCCTTCCCAGTTCTTTGTCTTTACTATAACCTGACCCTGAGCTGCCCACTGCCATTTCCTTGCTTTATTTTAATAGCACTTGTTTGTTGCCCTTGAATCTGTTAGAGTTGCTTTTTCGTACCTTATAATAAATGTTATCATACTGTGTTCTGCAGTTTGTCTTTTTCACTCATTATGTTTAGGATTTTTATATTAAGGAAAGTAGTTATATTTTATTTGTTTTACTCTACTTAGTAGTAGTTTGTGAGTAGATGATGTCCTACTTAGAACAATCTTATATGTGTTATTGAGACACAAGTGTGAAATTTTTCAGGGTGCACCTGAAAAGTTACCTATCATGGGCTGTACGGTATGCCCATAGTTAACTTCATAGGTAAAAATGCCAAACTTTTCCAAAATTATTATACTAATTTATGCTAATGCTGGTAGTACATAGTTATATAGCAGTATATAGGTAGACTCTATACTTTTGTAAAAGCTTATGTTATCACACTGTTTTTAAAACAGCTTTTTTGAAGTATCATATATAGATCATAAAAGTAACCCATTTTAAGTATATAAGACAATGATTTATAGTCAATTCGTAGAGTTATGCAGCTTCCATGACAATCTAGTTTTCAAACATTTCCGTAACCCTTCCAAATTCCTTTTTGTCTCCTTATTTGCTTTCTATCTCTATAAGTTTGTCTTTTCTGGATATGTCACATAAGATAGTCTTTCCCATATGGCTTCTTCGAGTTATGATTATGTTTTTGAGGTTCATCCTTGGTGTAGTATGTATCATTAATTCATTCCTTTTTATTGCTGACGAGTGTTCCTTTGAATGATTGTACCACATTTTGTTTATTTACCAATTGCTGGATATTTGGATTGTTTTTATTTGGGGCCATAATGAATATGCTGCCATACAAATTTGCATGTAAGTCTTTATGTGGATATATGTTTTCATTTCTTTTGGGTAGGTACTAGAAGTGGGATACTATATTACTTTAAATATGGAGACTTTAAAATACTGTATATCTTTATGTGGTTAGACAAGTTTCCCACCTTGGTTTGTTTCATATTAGCCCTTTGTTTTTCCAAACAGATTAAAGTCCCATTAAAAAAAAGTCTATGCCTTTCCTAATTACCAACTTTGTTAATCTGTGAAATCTTAAAAAAAAAAAATGCCCCTTGAATTTCCAATATTTTGGGGGTGTCTGGGTGGCTCAGTCAGTTCAGGTCTTGATCTCAGGGTCATGAGTTCAAGCCCTGTGTTGGGTTCCATGCCTGGCGTGGAACCTACTTAAAAAAATTTACAATATGGGGGCTCCTGGGTGGCTTAGTCTGTTTAGTGTCTGACTTTGGCTCAGGTCATGATCTTGCTGCTCATGGGTTTCAGTCCCACATCGGGCTCTGTGCTGCCAGCTCAGAGCCTGGAGCCTGCTTCAGATTCTGTGTCTCCTTCTCTCTCTGCTCCTTCTCCACTCATGCTCGCTCTTTCTCTCTCTCTCAAAAATAAATAAACATTAAACATTTTACAATATTTTTGTTATAATACTTAATTTTGTCTGTTATAGGTAATTGTTTACAAGTCTTTTCTACCATAGTATAAATTTCTTGAAGTTGCTTATTTGTGATCCTCATTCTGCTACTTGTGTACTATATTTGAGTAGTGAATGAATATTGACAGAGGAATACTATTGGCTCATTGCTCTTGAAAACCACAGGCCCTAGGGGTGCCTGGGTGGCTCAGTCGGTAAAATGTCCGACTTTTGGTCATGATCTTGCAGTCTGTGAGTTCGAGCCCTACATTGGGGCTCTGTGCTGACAGCTCAGAGTCTGGAGCCTGCTTCGGATTCTGTGTCTGCCTCTCCCCCACTCATGTTCTGTGTGTGTGTCTCTCTCTCTCAAAAGTAAAATAAAACATTAAAAAGATTTTTTAAAAACCACAAGTCTGGGGCGCGTGGGTGGCTTAGTCAGTTAAGTGTCCAACTTTGACTCAGGTCATGATCTCATGGTTCATGTGTTCAAGCCCCACATCGGGCTCTGTGCTGACAGCTCAGAGCCTGGAGCCTGCTTCTGATTCTGTTTCTCTCTCTCTCTCTGACCCTTCCCTGCTCACGCTCTGTCTCTCTCTCTCTGTCTCTCACAAATAAACATTAAAAAAAGAAAAAAAACACAGGTCTCTCTGATCTTATACTGTACACTTCATAGTTAGGAACTCAAGTCTGTTGTTATGGCTCAGATTTCTAGCATAAAAATTGAATCTTAAAATTTATATAACTTCTATTAAATGCTCTCTCTTCCTACATTTTTTGAGTATGGCTAGTCCATAAAGTCTTAAGTCTTTTCTACTCTTTTTATAGGAACACTTATTTTGACATATTTATATTTAGAAGTTAACAGAATTGATGTTTTCTTATCCTATTTGGTAGGAAGCGGTGGAGAAATATGAAGAAGTTTTACATAACTTAGAATTTGCCAAGGAACTTCAGAAAACCTTTTCTGGACTGAGCCAAGATGTGAGTACGTTTTCTTTGCTATTCCTGAAACCACTTTAGCCACGGATCTGGAAGAAAATATTAGCGTTCATTAATGGTGTTCAGTTATTACCATCCATCTCATTCCTGCTGATATTTTATTGGGGGTGAGGGGGTTGACAATAGCTATTGAAGAACTAGTGTTTTCAGGTTTCTGGAGTCTCAAGAGAGCACAAATGGTGTCCGAATATGAGACACTGTGAATAAAGTATTAGTTGTCCAATGGGTATTCACTGTGGAGTTTTAGAAATCATTGAGAAGGGGAATAAAAACTATTTTGATGGACACAGTTTACAAAAGATTTTTTAGAATATAGGCTTGTAAATTTGTATAACACAGGCTTGTAAGTTTAGCATTATTTAACGTATAAAGAAACAGAATTGGTAGACTCTTTTTCTTGAGACCATGGCAGTTATTACCAGGAAGATTTGTGATTCATGGTAAATAGAGTTAAGTCTGGTTTCACAGCTTGTTAGGGTCTCTATGTTGGCAGTCCAAACTTCTGTCTCTGACAGATTTAGTCAGTAATTAATATGAAGCCTTAAGCATTCACTAATGAAGTATTCTTCCCTGTTTTAGAATTGTATTAGAAGGCCCTTTAAAGATCATCTTTTAACAATTAAGAAATATTTTTGTAAATTCATTTCTGGGATGGGGAGTATGCTTCATAAAATAGTCTCTTTCACTTTTTGGGTATCTTCTTGTATAGTGAACTAAAATTCTCTTCTCCATTCCTCTGGCATCAAAAAACCTCCAAAAACAAACAAACCCAACACATCATTTCTAGGCTGAGGACATCTATCATCTTTTTATAATATCATTGCTTTCTCTGGATGTTTGACTTACTTAACTCTTAAAAGGTAGTGTGTAAATCTGAAATAGCCTAGTATAGAGCCATTATCTTCTGTTTTCTAGAAAATTCTGTTAATGCAACTCTAAGATGACATGAGCTCTTTTTGTCAACCATAGTATATTTTAACTCATGTTTACTCATTTATCACTTAATTTTAGTGCTTTCTGTGAATTTCACAGTTGTTAAATATTTCTAGGCTATTTTAGATACTTTTAAATTGATTTTTTTCCTTATGATTAATCACTCCCCCATTTGTTAAATTTATTTAGTTTTGACCCACTTTACTATAAAAAGATATTTCATATCTTCTTTCTGGTTGGATGTTTGGAAGTATACTTCTATAATACTTAAAATTTTCTATTAACTTTTTTTACTCAAAATTATTTGATAATTTTAGTTTTTCATTCAGGTGTTTATTTTTTCAAAGTATGTTTTGTTTCTTTTATCCTTCTTTTTATATTTAAATCTTTTTTTAAACACCTTCCAAGTGCCAGGTACTTCTGTAAGTCAACTTGATTTTTACAGCAATCCAGGAAATAGATGTATATAAGCCCCATTTTACAGATAAGGAATCCAATGCTCAGAACAAAAGGAACTTCTTCAAAATCATATAGTCAGTAAGTGGTAGAGTGAGGGTAGGACCCTAACTACTCTTTATCTCTAAAAATTGTGTTCTTTATACAAGTATATAGTATCTATCTATTTACATGCTTTTCCACTGCTGTTGTCTAGAGGTAGTTACCAATCCACCAAATTTTGTTGCTATCCATGAGGTTATTTTTTCTAATTTGTACTGTGGATTTACTTTCACTTTAGGTGAGATATTAAGGTACTTTGGAACATGCCTTAATGAATAAAGACCCCAAAGGTGCTTGCCAAATACCTTCCAGCCTAGTAATTTTTTGAGTTTCCTTTTATTAAAGCCTTTCTTTTGTCAAACCTCTTTTAATGAGAGTCAGTTTTATAGTGTGTAACATTTTCTTTACTTACAAACTAAAGTTGGAAGCCTTTCTGTTCATCTCAATTACATCTCTCTTTGTCTTCATGACATAAGCTCTTTCCCTTGGTGGGGATTTATTATTCTAAGACAGGGATCAAAAATAAATTTTATTATTCAGTGTGATTTGTTGATAGTGGTTGACTTCATATCTTCTGCCACCCCCGCTTTTTTTTTTTTTTTTTTTTTTTTGAGAGAGAAAGTGGGTGCAAGTGAGCGATGTGCAGAGAGAGAGGGAGAGAGAGAGAAGTGGGCCTGGAGCTCACCCAACATGAACTGTGAGATTATGACCTGAGGTGAAGTCAGAAGCTCAACTGACAGAGCCACCCAGGTGCCTGTATCTTCTGCTTCTTTACAAACCAGTCCTCAACTGGTAGAAGAGAGGGAAATGTAACCTGACTTCTTAGTTTCTATATAAATAAGGAGAAATAGGGTGTTGTCAGTAGTTTTCTGATTATGATCTAGGAGACAGTGTACTTTCTTTTTTTTTTTTTTTTTTTTTTTTTTAAATTTTTTTTCAACGTTTTTTATTTATTTTTGGGACAGAGAGAGACAGAGCATGAACGGGGGAGGGGCAGAGAGAGAGGGAGACACAGAATCGGAAACAGGCTCCAGGCTCCGAGCCATCAGCCCAGAGCCTGACGCGGGGCTCGAACTCACAGACCGCGAGATCGTGACCTGGCTGAAGTCGGACGCTTAACCGACTGCGCCACCCAGGCGCCCCTGTACTTTCTTACTTGATACGTGATAGTCATCTGTCAGGCTTTATTTTGGGCATTAGTGATATATTGGTAAACAACAGAGATCTAGTCATCACAAAGCTGAAACCTATGGGGATGCAGGTAAATAAAAAGATAGCCTTTTAATGTAATAGGTACTTTGATAGGGGGAGTTCAGGGTGTCTTAAGCCCATAAAAACACTTAATCCAGCCTTGGGAATGGCTAAAGACAGATCTGCGTTAATCCTGGGATATAAGTTTGTCAGTTGCCTTTCTCTGTACCATCATGAAACCGTCCAAGAGAATCCCACTGTTTTGGAGAGCTAGAATTGCCACCTCTATTCTCCATCGTCCTCAAACAGAAACTGAGGATAATGTATTTTTGGTAAATGTTATTGGTGTAAGTCCATATTGAGATCTTGGTAAAAGCTTTTCTGAGCCTTTGCTGTCCTGAAAGTATCCTTGCCCTTGTAAACTCCAGCCAGTCCATTTCTCATTCTTGAAATTTTACCTTCACCTATGATCTCTTGTCCCTGATAGTGGCACAAGTTAAATTCATTAAGTGATCTTCATACCTCCTAGAAAGGAATTAATAATGCCTTAATGAATCTTTTCCAGAGATTCCCCCCTTCTTAATCTATTAGGATTTATGAACATGTCTTTTGTAGAGTCCTAAATATGATGGTGTATCAAAGTACTTTAACTTGCATATAGGAAAACTCTTTTAGATTTTTGTTTTATTCTCTTAATCTTCATACTTGGAAAATGTCCAGTATGATGGAAACATTACAATCAGAAAAGCAACTATGGGGAGAAAAGACCTTTTAGGTTTCTTACTGGAAATAGATGGTACTTTTTATTGATTGGTATTTTATAAATGGGAAGCCACTTCTGGGACCCATGTGTTATGTCAGACTTTAAGGTATTATAGTTCTGAGCTTTAGAGTAGATTCAGTTTGCTCAATCTACATACACATTTATTTGAGGGGAAATTTATGTTCTGCTAACTATATGTTTTGTCAGCTAAATATTGAAAAATACAACTCCATCCAGACTGACAAACTATTGTGAAAATATCTTAGTTTTACTTAAAAAAACAAAAACAAAAACAAAACTATTTGCTGTGTATGTATTTAAGCATTACATTGGTAAGACATTTTATTTCTGTTTGGTTTTCAATTCCTTATGCTTTAGCCAGTATTCTTTGGTTGAAAATTGACCTTTTTAGTTTAAATACTCTTCCCCTGCAACAAGAATTTAAAAAGCAAAAACAAAAACTTCAAAACTAAACTGGAGCATTTTCTTAAAATCTTTGGCTTAAAAAGGCTTATATACATAAATATGGAAAAGTTAAATTTGGGGATTAATATGTGCATCAGTGATAGGTACTTATTGCTTATCATAGTGATATCAGAGGTACTAGATATAGCTTGGTGTTGGGAGTCAGATATTTTGACTTTCTTAGCTTTGGTTACCTGAGACATACTAGTTTATTACTCAGTCCCTTCCTCAACTGAAAAAGAAAAGGGGATAAATGAACCTGTCAATTTCACAGTCACTGTTATATATGTATATATGTGTGTGCATATATATATATACATATATATATATATACACATACATACATATATATACATATATATATAAAATAAGATTCATCATCTAATCTCAGCTCTTTGGCATTAGATTTTTGTGCACTATGAATTGCTAATATGAGATGGTAGAAAGTTGCCAGTTTTAATTAGAATTTTTTTTTAACAGCTACTTAAAGCGCAGAAGAAGGCCCAGAGAAGGGAACACATGCTAAAGCTCGAGGCTGAGAAGAAAAAGCTTCGTACTATACTTCAAGTTCAGTATGTATTACAGAACTTGACACAGGAACACGTACAGAAGGATTTCAAAGGGGGCTTGAATGGTGCAGTGTATTTGCCTTTAAAAGAACTTGACTACCTCATTAAATTTTCAAAACTGACCTGCCCTGAAAGAAATGAAAGTCTGAGGTAAGCCGAAGAAAATATTTTCCTAAAAGAGAACACATAACATTTTAGCCTAGTTTTTTAGTTTTATATATTTTATAGTATTTATACATACACACACATGTACACACACATGTATATAATAATTAAGAAAACATTATTGTGATTCACAATGGGAAACATTGGCCAGACCAGACTGTGATAGGGTTGATAGGCTATCTAGAAGGGAAGTCAATTTGAATGATCTCATTAATGTGCTTTTTTTATTGTAACATTGATTTTAAAAATGATGTCTCATCAAGTTTTGCCCCTATACAAGTATTAATTATGTATATGCTTAAAGGTTTTTTTGTAATTGTCTCAGGCTATTGTATTACCTGAGAGTCTTTGCCTTCTTACTACTGCTGTACTTAAGTGGAGGTTAATAAAATTTAACTTGGCCAGTATCATTAAACTTTCAAAGTGAGATAGGGACGCCTGGGTGGCTCAGTCGGTTAAGCGTCCGACTTCAGCTCAGGTCACGATCTCGCGGTCCATGAGTTCGAGCCCCGCGTCAGGCTCTGGGCTGATGGCTCAGAGCCTGGAGCCTGCTTCCGATTCTGTGTCTCCCTCTCTCTCTCTCTCTGCCCCTCCCCCGTTCATGCTCTGTCTTTCTCTGTCTCAAAAATAAATAAAAAACATTAAAAAAAAAATTAAAACAAACTTTCAAAGTGAGAATTATTTGGTGGTCTTCTTATACTGTGAATAAATACTGAGAAGCAAATCTGATAATTTCAAATACAAACCCAGCAACTTGAGGTTACCTAGTTTTTCCCAGTTATCCGTTTGCTGTTTTTGCTTTGATGGGGGAAATCCTCTAATGAGCAGATCTCTGTGCTTCTGCTTTGTTAGATATGGGTCCTTCCAATGTTGTGTCTTTGGCCATGCTAAAGCAGAGTCAGATTTCAACAATTACTGGAAATCAGCCCTATATCAGGAAAAAAATCTAATAAAACTCTCAATTATCTCTATAGTCATATGTATTTTTTTTTAATTCCCATTCTGATAGTGTAGTCCATCATCATCACCTATGTGGTTGTTTCCTTCTCTTCACTTTGATGAATTTAGGGAGTGTAGCTTACTTTAATATGTGTAAGTGAAACATAATTTGAAAAATAAGCTGCTCTCTTTAAAGTCAAATGCAGCTCTTAATATTGCCATTCCACTGTTCTTCCTTCTAGGACATACACTTGATAATTAATGACACTGCATTGACAGCCTCAAACTCTTTTTGGTGTGTTCCTTAGTGGGTCTATTTGGTACAATATTTTAGTTGTTTTTAAGAGAAAATGCTTACGTTTGATATCCATAAATAGGCATTTAGTCATCTTTTACAAAATTTTAACTTTTTGAGAGAGTAAAAAGACAAAATTAACCTTGAATGTCCTGATTGTTGACGAGTTCTACCATGTAAGTTGTACTGCTCCACATGTATATGTGTGTACCTCTAAAGCTACTTCGTTCTGCTCTGCTTTTCCTTGTCAGTGTTGAAGACCAGATGGAGCAGTCATCCTTGTACTTTTGGGACCTTTTGGAAGGTAGTGAAAAAGCAGTGGTAGGAACGACATGTGAGTTTTCTCTACTCTGGACTTATGCACTAAATACTAGACTTTATGTTTAGAAGTTTAGTATGATATTGAGGGCTGAAACTGTGTCAGTTCATTAGAACTTACATGTCTGACAATGCTATATTCATAGGGAAAAAGATCTCTGTTTAGTTTGGTTAAAAGCAGCTACTGTGGGGGCACCTGGGTGGCTTGGTCGGTTAAGTGTCCGACTTCCGCTCAGGTCATGATCTCGCGGTCTGTGAGTTCGAGCCCCACGTCGGGCTCTGTGCTGACAGCTCAGAGCCTGGAGCCTGTTTCAGATTCTGTGTCTCCCTCTCTCTCTGCCCCTCCCCTGTTCATGCTCTGTCTCTGTCTCAAAAATAAATAAACGTTAAAAATAAAAAAAAAAAAAAAAAAGGCAGCTACTGTATAATCATACTCACTAAATGGAACCTAGGGAGAGTTTTTAAGTGGCAAGTTAAGTGGCAAGTTTAAGTGGCAAGGTTAAGTGATTCTCAAATCACTATGATTTGAGAATAAGAGCTAAAGACTAGTGCTGGCTTCAACACCGGCTTGACCATTTTGGGGTTCAGTTCTCTGCATAGCAGTACCGTACTAGTTCTATTTAAGAATCTTAAATACATACATTGTTATGTATCGGACCTGCCTAAGAAAATGGGGATGGCTTGGCTACATAGTCTTTTGAAGCATTGTTGTCTGTCAATCTGGAAATGATCTGGAGAGAAAGAGTCTTTTGGCTTCCTAAATAGACTTCAGCCAAATGACCAAGTACAAATGAACATTAAGTACATAGTTTTGTGTACTAGCTTAGGATAATGAGAACATTACAAGCTGGTAAACATTTTTGTTAGTAGTGAATGCTTCCTTTTTTGGAAATATATTTGTAGTATAATGCTTTCAAAATTTCTATGTCCTTTCAAGTTTAAATTATAGAAATTTTTTTCTTGGTTAGAATGCGAAATGATACAAATAACTTTGAGACATAGTTTGACAGTTTCTTACAAGTGAATGCTTACCAAATGACCAAGCGATTATACGGCAAGTACCCAAGAGAATTATAAACACATGTTCACGTAAGTACTTGACATGAATGTTCATACCAGCTTCATTCATGATAGCCCCAAACTGAATACAACTTAGATGTACATCAACTGATAATTGATAAACAAAATATGGTATGTTCATACAATAGAATCTACTCAGGAATAAAGAAAGGATAAACTGTTGATACATGCAACAACATGGATGAATCTCAAAATAATTATGCTGAGTGAAAGAAGCCAGACCAAAAAAAGTGATACTTATTATATGATCCCATTTATATGGAATTTTAGAAAAGACATAACTAGAATGATAGCAGGTCAGTTGTTGCCAGGGAGTGGGAGGAGGGGATTGATATAAAAGGGACACGAGGGAACTTTTGATGAAAATGTTTTATATCATGGTTCTGGTGGAAGTAACATGACTATGTATCTACTAAAACTGTACACTTAAAATGACTGAACTAAAATGAATGAACTAAAATTATATCTCAAAGTTTATTAAAAAAATAATAAACAGGGCGGCTGGGTGGCTCAATTGGTTAAGCGTCTGACTTCAGCTTGCATCATGATCTCATGGTTTGTAAGTGGAGCCCGCTTCGATTTCTGTGTCTCCCTCTCTCTGCCCCTGCCCTGCTCGTGCTGTGTCTCTCTATCAAAAATAAGTGAATATTAAAAAAAAAAAAATACTAAAAACCTGTCATAGTACTACTCCTATGAAAGGAATAATAGACCCAAATCAAGTATGGGCACCCAAACGTAATTTGGGAATTATGTTTTTAGGGGATATTAAAAGTGAAATAGACTTTAGATCTGTTTATGGTGCAGCTACTTTAACATCATTTTAAGATTTTTCTTGTTCATCAAATGGTGATATGCTCAAATGGTGATATGCTAAGAGTCACAGCATAATTCAAGAGTAAAATCTTTATCATGGGATTTTGGAGTTTAAAAATCCTTTAGAGATCGTCCAAGATAGGGTTTTCTAATGGTTATGTTTGAGGAACTTTTACTTCTATAAAGCCTTAATTACTTGGAAGGTAGAATAATTGCTATTTGTGATGTCTTTGGGACAGATAGGAAAAATGGCTTTTCTCTCAGTTCAGGGAACAGATGTGTGCTTTTGTAACATAGCCTTTGATTAGGGTCTCTGATTTTAGCCGTTTTTCAAATGGTGGAAATGGAGGCCCAGAGAAACTTAAGTGACTTGCTAAACTTTGGGATTCTGATCTTTAAAATTTATATTGATTCAGCATGACAGAAATATGGCTTGCACATTTGCTGTTCATGATACTGACCAGTTCTTTGAATCCCCCCAATGTGGGGTGTTGACATACTGTAACTAGGATAAAATTATATTAGGATTTCTATTCTAAATAATTTTCCGTGAACTATTAGGTTATGTGATAACTAAGTCTTAATCACTCTTTCTTAGACAAACACATGAAAGATCTGCTGTCTAAATTGCTGAACTCAGGCTATTTTGAAAGTATCCCAGTCCCAAAAAATGCTAAGGAGAAAGAAGTATCATTGGAGGAAGAAATGCTAATAAAATCAGAGAAGAAAAAACAATTATTGAAAACTGAATCTGTCAAAGAGTCAGGTTTGTTGTGATCTTGGAAATTCTTTATAGTAGTTGCATTTTTAATATTTACACAGAATGAGTGAAATCATTGTAAAAGGATTGCCTTATTTTAATTTGTTAATTTCTACACGCATGGAAATCTTTACTTGCTGCAGGATAAACTTAGGTTTAGAATAGGTCTCTAGGTTTTATTACTGTGATTTACAGAATGAATGCTAACAGAAACATAGGTTATCCTTTGTTACAAGAGAATACCCTGCTGAAATGAGGCCCTTATGGAATTTGAATGAACCTCTTTGTTAAATTGTTAGTAGGATAATTCCATTTAAAATTGTCACTTAAAATGTTTATAGTAGAATCCAATATGGTAGTAGAATGAGAATATAAATAATCTAAGGTTAACATATTTGGAAAATGTTTGCCAAAATCAGTAAATGTACTTTTCAAAATTCCACCTTTCTTAAGGGAAGAAATATTTTGAGGGAATGACAGTTTTGCTCCTGTCTGTGGAAGCTCAATTTATTAAAAAAAAGTCATCTCTATGGGGGTAGAGAAGGCAGAGTTCCAGTGGCCACTACTAGCATGATTCAAGTCATTTCTTATGTCTACTTTCTATTAGTTCTTAACACTTAGTCTAATGCTTTAGGGTTTCCATTCCCTTACTACCTTCCAACCTTAAACTGGCTCGTAGGAGACCTTTAAGGCCTGTTTCAATGACTAATTTTTACGCCATGGGACTAGAGGTATAATTTCAACTTGAAAGAAGCTGTATTTGTGTGTAAGAGGAGATAGTCTTATTTTCAATCAGTTTTTAACTGCAACTTGACTTTAGAAAAGTGTCATATAAGGAGAACTACTAGCTTTAGCTAGTCTCAGACCACGTGTTTTTGACCAACAAGCAATAGTGAGAATTACTCCTGCCATTAATATATTTCATTGTACTGTCCCTTTTTTTTAAATATGTTACTAGAATGAATTACAGTTGTAATAAGTCTAAAAATGTAGTTTAGTATTTGCTTAATACTCCTTTTATCTTTTCAGAGTCTCTTATGGAACTTGCACAGCCAGAGATACAACCACAAGAGGTAAGTTTCTGAAAGGTAATTTGCTGATTTTGGCTTTTGAGACTTTTGTATTGTGTTGCATTTAGGAGCTGAGGCTCTGGAACTAGGTTTCTTAAACTTGAATCCTAGTTTTGTAGCTTATGAGCTTAGTGACTTTGGCTACGATGTCTAGCCCAGCTGTGTCTGCTCTCCTCATGTATATAGAATAGGGATAATAGTAATGCCTGCCTTATGAGGCATCTTGTGAGGATGAAAGGAGTCAAATTCTAAATTACTTAGAATTTGAATTTGACCTGGTGCACAGTAAACTGCTCAAGCGTTAGCTACTGTTCTTGGCCCTTTAAAGATGGGTAGGATTTTGCTCTCGTTAGAACTTACTCACGTTGGTAATAAAGTGTTTGTTCTCTTTTTGAAGTGACATTGAAATTCATGGAAGCTGAAAAAAACCAAAGAGTCAAAGTCACAGTATGACTGATAGAGAAATAAAGAAAAGGCTGCTAATTCAGGAAACATAAGGCTTAAGGTTAAATAGTGTAAATGTGTGTAGTTGAACTATATCCTCTGCCTTAACATTTTAGGGAGTCGGGTAGTAGAGTGGTCTAAGGTTGGCAGAGGCAGAATAACCTTGGTCAAAGAGCCTGAGTCAAGCAAACGTGGCACGGTGATGTGCAGTTCTTAGGTGGGTCAAGTATACATTGCTACTGTTGAAGTATCAAAGGTTGTATTTCTGTTAACTGAGGGAAAAGGAATGGACAAAAACATAGGATGGTCTTTTCAAGTAGGATAAGGACAGAAATTTCCTGTTAGTTTAGTATAGTGACTCAGACCAATGGACATAGGAATACTAATAGAGTTCAGTGTTCCCCTCAAGGTCTCTCAAGGTCTTTTATAAATCTTGTGACTCAAGCACGTATTTTCCTCTGGTCTAGTTTCTTAACAGACGTTACATGACAGAAGTAGATTATTCAAGCAAACAAGATGAAGAGCAATCTTGGGAAGCAGATTATGCTAGAAAACCAAATCTCCCCAAATGTTGGGATATGCTTACTGAACCCGATGGTCAGGAGAAGAAACAGGAATCCTTCAAGTCTTGGGAGCCTTCTGTTAAGCACCAGGAGGTATCAAAGCCTGCAGTTTCCTTAGAACAGAGGAAACAAGATCCAAAACTCAGGTCTACTCTGCAGGAAGAGCAGAAGAAGCAGGATGTCTCTAAACCTAAGCCAGCTCCTAGCCAGTGGAAGCAAGAAACTCCTAAATCCAAAACAGGATATACTCAAGAAGAACAGAAGAAGCAGGAGACACCAAAACCTTGGCCAGTTCAGCTGCAGAAAGAACAGGATCCAAAGAAGCAATCTCCAAAGTCTTGGACACCTTCTGTGCAGAATGAACAGGACGTCACCAAGTCATGGGCCACTCCCATGTGTGAAGACCAGGATGCAAGACAGCCAGAGACTCCAAAATCCTGGGAAAATAATGTTGAGAGTCAAAAACGCCCTTTAACACCACAATCACAGATTTCTCCAAAGTCCTGGGGGGTAGCTCCAGCAAGCCTCATACCAAATGACCAGCTCCTGCCCAGGAAGTTTAATACTGAACCCAAAGATGTGAGTTTGTTTTTATCAGTCTGCTCTGGTCAATGTAGGCATAAGTAAGGACTGGTGGTAGTCATAACTTTTTAGTCCTCTTTAAAAAGAATCTCCGAAATCTGTGTTAAATTCATGTATAAAGTATTTCACTTAACTCCTTAACATGTAATTGGTTTTCCCTTGAAATTGGAAGTAGACCTAGTCTGTGTTTTAAGCCTAAGCTGAGGTGAAATTTCCACAGTTAGAAACTATTGTTTGAATGCCAAAATTTTAATGACATGATATGACATGAAAATAGTGAATAGCTCAGACAAGACCTTAGTGTGAACACATGAGAAATGTAAATGCATGTCACAAGACGAGGGGCTTGTTTTACTGTGTTTCATTCATCATCTTCTGCCTGGCACATGGATGACCTTTTCTGACAGAAGTTACATTTTTCTGTATTCTCTTGAGTTTCTTTCACTCTTTGTAATCACTCAGGTTAGCCTGCACTCTTTGAAGAAGGTACATGGTGGTTGCAGATATTCCAGTAGTAGGTCGGGTAGGATCTGAATTAGTTCTCCATTTCTGTTTCAAAATGAGAATTTTTCTGGAAGTGGAAACTATAGGCTTTAAATATTCTGTAACTAAGTTTGGAATATGAGATTTAGTTCAAATAGAAGACCTCATTCTGTTAATGATAACCTATTTCAAGAAGATAAGAAGGCTTATAATGAATAAGCCTTGGATACACTGCTATTAAGGTTATTAAATTACAAGTTATTTACTTCTATTTAAATATGAACTTGTTACTACCTTGTTTGCTAAGAAATGTGAACTTATCTTCCTAGTGTTTTCCATCTCTGTCTAGTAGTGTTCCCTGCACTTCGTGCCATTTTAGCCAGAGGCTCTCTGATAAATCTTTGGTCCCCTAACAGTGTGAAAAACTTTTGCTTGGAGAAATCAAAGCATTGCTTTTTATAAATAAACTGCCAAAGGGGTGCCTGGGTTGCTCAGTCGGTTAAGCATCCGACTTTGGTTCAGGTCATGATCTCACGGTTTTTTAGTTCGAGCCCCGCTTCGGGCCCTGTGCTGACAGCTCAGAGCCTGGAGCCTGCTTCAGATTCTGTGTCTCCCCGTCTCTCGGCCCCTCTCATGCTCATGTGCTGTCTCTCTCTGTCTCTCAATAATAAATAAACATTAAAAAAAATAAAAAAAAAACAAAACAAAATCTGCCACTGCTTCAGTTTTGCTTTATGGGAAGAGAACTTCAGAGTTACTTGTCTCCCTTTGCTCACCTTTTTCCCTCTTTTCTTCAAGTGCTAATATCAATTTCAGCTTCTTCCTGACTCTATAGAAGATTGATAGCCTTATTTCATTAACCAGATATCACACAACAGTAATTGTAATATGACAACTATTTTGAGAAACTTACTTAAAAAACCCAATTTAATATTTCAGTAAAGCTGTTTTAAGAAATTTAAAATTCCATTAAGTATAGTAGTACTGAGCCTTTACCTTACCAGAATATTATGCTATATGTTGGATAGTATGTAGAATTAGTTGGAAAGGCCAAAACTCATTTAATTTGTCTTTATGGTACAGACTGCATTATATTGAATTTGCAGGGCCTTTCAGTGACTGAGAGGACACTTGTCTATATAGTACACTGTCTCTCTGTCTTGCAATCTCAGCTTTCTAGAACATGACTAAGTACAGTCAAGGACAAAATAGAGTTCAAAGCTAAAAGACTAGATAACGTGAAATTAATCACTAACGCTAATACTTTTCTCCTAAAAGAGTCTTTCGTATATTCACTTAGGATTTATTAACTCTTATTTTGTATGACACTTTTGACAAGCTTAGCTGTGTGACTTCCCAGTGAATTAGAAGGTGGAGAAGAGGAGCTGGTGGAGACAGACACTGGCAGCTGTAAGATGTTAACCATATCAGCATTAGGTCAGCATTCAGGGTATGCAGCTTTCATAAGCAACTTAGCGTGAGGACTAACCACTTTATAAACATCGTTAGTCCCCCAAAGTATACTTAACCTGATAACAAAATATAGTAGTGAATTTTTTCAACCTTAGGATGTGTTTGTATACATATTTACTTCTTAATGTTTCTGAAAGCAGACATTTAAAAGTGGAATGTGGTGATAGTAACTTTTTCTCTGGGGAAAAAAAATCATTTGCGTGTCTTACAGTTAGTGGTATCTTATAAAGAATATCATCAGCTGATTGTCCATAATGAAAAAACTTTCTGTCAAGGAAGTTTTGTTACTCTGGGTCTTCCCTTTGAAAAGAGGTTGTTTTAGAAAGATATCCATTAGAGGTATTGTGAAAGGGAAAAAGTGTTTATAAAGTTTGCTTAAATTATTTAGAAACTGTATTGTTGTGGAAATTCTTTACCTGACATAAATCTGATAAATGTGCTTTGCTATGTGTTCTGGTTTCATTAAGATGTAGTGATAAGGTGAGTTTCCTGAATTAGGCTGTTGAATGTGAATTTCGCTCTTATACATTGTGGGTTTATTTTGTAGGTGCCTAAGCCTATGCATCAGCCTGTAGGTTCTTCCTCGACCCTTCCAAAGGATCCAGTATTGAGGAAAGAAAAACTGCAGGATCTGATGACCCAGATTCAAGGAACTTGTAACTTTATGCAAGTATGAGCCATTCTTAAATGAATCTTAAATGATATTCCTGGGGCTACTCGCTTCTAATCAGAAGTATTACAGTGAAGTGTTTTGTTTTTTTTTAATGTTTATTTATTTTTAGAGAGAGAGAGGCAGAGACACAGGGTGTGAGCAAGAGGAAGGGCAGAGAGAGTGGGAGACACAGGATCTGAAGCAGGCTCCAGGCTCTGAGCTGTCAGCACAAAGCCTGATGCAGGACTTGAACTCACAAACCGTGAGATGTGACCCGAGCCAAAGTCAGACACTTAACTGACTAAGCCACCCAGGCATTCCTGTAACGAAGTTGCTAAGAGCTTAGGTTCTGGTGTTCAGAATGCATGGGAATTCTGGCCACTTCCTAGGTCTCACAGTTCAGGCAAGTTACTTTACTCTTTGCCTTGGTTCTTTTTTTGAAAAATGAGGATAATAATTCTTATTCCTAAGTTTGTTGTGAGTAATGAAATGAATTAAACATGTAAAAAGTATAAGTGTTCAAATATATTTTCTGCTGTAGATCATTGGTAGTTTCCACTCAGACTGTGAGAACCTACTCTGTGCTTGGCATTCTGGTAGGTGCTATTGTGTGTAGAAAATCATAAGACATTTATTGCCTTCAAGGAGTTTATATTCCAGTTGTATAAGATTTTAACTTGTGGCAATAGTTAAGTGCTAAATTGTGTCATACAGAGTCTTACAGAATTTCAGAATAGTACAATATTATTGAAGGAGGAAGTAGACAAATAAGATCTTTTTGTGTAGTAAAAAGATCTTGAGCTTTGGAGTTAGACTTGTGTTTAAATCCTGGTTCTGCTATTTACTGGCTATAAAATCCATGGCAAGTTATTTAGCCTGTAATCCTCTACTTATGAGGGAATTCCTTACCCATTTAGGTTATTTGAAGATGAAAAGTGATTGCTACAAGGGTAGCTTAATTATTCAAAATGTTGGAAACATTTGAAAACTAAGATAGGCAGATGGGAGAGAGAATCGTTACTCATTATGAAAGATCAGAGAGCATGAATGAGCTAGATTAGTGGTTGAGATGAGACTGTTAAACCCCCAGTTGTTGGACATAATAAAAGCAAGGTTACAGAATTAATGCTTGTGTTTAAGAGCTTAAGTCAGGAGTTTTTTGTTTTTTTTTTTCATAGTTAAGCTTTGGAATTACTTGACATGATTTTAAGGTTTGACAGTTACTTTAGATTTTAACTCTTAACTCTTTCTCTTATGAAGACTAAGTTTTTGGAGTATCTGGGTGGCTCAGTTGGTTAAGCGTCCAATTCTCTATTTTGGCTTAGGTCATGATCTCACAGTTTATGGGATTGAGCCCTGCATCAGGCTCCGCTGATAGCATGGAGCCTGCTTGGGATTCTCTCTCTATTCCTCTTTCTCTGCCTCTGCCCTGCTCATGAGTGCTCTCTCTCATAATAAACACTTTTTTTTTTAAAATAAAGAGTAAGTTATCAACATTTTGAGATAGTTATTAGCTAGATTCTTATAGCTAATAGCTATGGACAGTGTTGTGAGTAATGCAATGGTAATAGCTTTTAAACAGTTTATTTTTTTTTAAGTTTATTTATTTTTGAGAGAGAACACAGGAAGGGCAGAGAGAGAGAAATCCAAGCAAGCTCCACACCATCAGCACAGAGCCCAACATGGGGCTTGATCTCATCAACTGTGAGATCATGACCTGAACCGATATCAAGAGTCAGACACCCAACTGACTGAGTCACCCAGGTGCCCCAATGGTAATAGCTTTTAAATGAATAATTGTTTCTAGTCATGATTTAGAAAATCTTGTCTTTAGGAATCTATTCTGGATTTTGACAAACCTTCAAGTGCAATTCCATCGTCACAGCCGCCTTCAACTACTCCAGGTAGCCCAGTAGGTATGTAATCATAACTGAGAGTAAACATGCATAGGTCCAACATTTGTTACCTCTTACAAATAATTTTACTCTAGATATCTTAAGGGTTAAATTGTGTCTCTGTGTTAATTCTAAATGTATCTATGTGTCATCAGTTATATATGGGTAAATTACCAATAAGACATTAGTGTGCTCACCTGACCTGTTTGCCTTTTATAGAAGGTCTCCAGATGGTTAAATGGAGAAACACAAGCTGGTTTTGCAAATTTTGAAGTGATTGGGGTCCTTTTGACTCTATAAATCTAGGATTGAAACTTTTTGATCCCAATTATGAGTGAAATTACATCAGTGATATTTAGTACATCGATTAACACAGTACCTAATGACGGAACCTAGAATTGAATCTGGCCTGACGTTAGGCTTTTTGCTCTATACTCATTTATTTCAGGGGAGGAATGAGGTATTTGAAGCCACAGTCCAGTTGTAGTGAGCAGACACCAACTAGAAGATGGGTGTAGTAATTCCTGGATGAAGTAAGGAGAATGAAGAGTAATTAACAAAAGTGATAGACATTAACAAGAAAAAACCAAACCGAAACTATATAATTGAAAAGCATATTAATATACATGACCAAAGGGGGGAAAAAAACCTGAAAAGACATATGACCCAGCTAAGAGTTATTTTGAAACTTGGAATTTGAGTGTATCACTTGATTACTATTCATGATAGCTTAGATTTTATCTTCCAGTTTACTATTACTAGTCATTTTTTAAAGTAATAGATTTTTGGAAGCTTTGAAATGCTGCTTTTGCCCTTTTAACCTTAAAACATCATGCGTGTCACAGATGGGACTAGTGTCTCCCAAATCCTCTCTGACTCTTTAGAGCTCTCACAGAAAATTCATGATGGCCTTGAGACCTAGTTTTTCTAGCTATGGCTTATTTTGTAAAGTATAAACTTTTAGTTTCCACCCAGTTGATATGCATAAACTTTTCTCCTCCCTCAATAGTTTACTGTTGATTTCACTCTCTGCAGCATCTACAGAACAAAATCTTTCCAGTCAAAGTGATTTTCTTCAAGAGCCATTACAGGTAACTTCTCCAAAGTGATCTTTCTTTGCTATTTTTAATTTCTTTGTTATTCAGGGAAGAAACTCTTGCTTTGGTAAGATAGATCAGACTTGCTGATTCTAATATACCTAACTAAATTATTGAAAGTGTTCTAAGGATATCTAGTTTTTTAGATTAAGTACAACTGGCCCTCCAAAGGTTACCTAATGATCATGGGGAAGACATCTGTTAAAATAGAGAAGGCTGGCAGACTTTAATAAGGAAAGAGCAAGCCTGAAGAATTCAGAGATACCTTGTCTGGGAATCTTACTCTGCCCTTGGCTACTTAAGTCACTTTGGCAGAGCAGCATAGTCAAGAGTCTAAAGAAAGATACTAATTTTGTTTAGCACATGGTTAGCTAATCTCCTGCCTCCCTTCACACATAAGAGTTGACATTCTGAGGAACTGATTTTCACAGAACACCTTAGATTTACAAAGGAACCAGATCATTGAGATCTCTGATGCCACATTGCACTTCTATCAATAGTAAGTTCAAGAAAAAAAAAAGTACAAGGTTTGATAGTTTTCTGGTCATTACCTTTAAAAAAATTATCAGGATCCCTCTGAAAACTTTATGGCAATTTTCTTAACAATAGCATCCCTGATAGGTTAAGTATTTTGACCAGATGGCTCAACAGTTATTGCCTTCCTGTCCAAAAACTTCTGAGTAAATACCATTTGTTTACAGTGGTTTATATTTAGTTGATAAGGTATGGCTCAGTTTTCAAAATGTATTTATTGAGCTGAGTCCCTCACCCTACTCACTGGTTTAAGGGTTCCATGTTACCTGTTCTAGCTGTTAGGGTTCTACATGAGGCTTTCAATGGACAAGTTAAAGGTTTTCAAAAAGCTGTTGGTCTAGTTTAGTAGTTCTCAGGGGCAGGTCTGTGGATGGCTGCATCAGAAGCACTTGATCACTTTAATAAAGGTATCTATATATATCTCTGTATATATATCTATATATCTATCTGTAAGGTTTTTTTAATTTTTTTTTTTTTTTTTTTTGAGAGAGACAGCAGAAGTGGGGGAGGGGCAGAGAGAGAGGGAGACACAGAAGCAGGCTCCAGGCTCCAAGCCATCAGCACAGAGCCTGACGCAGGGCTTGAACTCATGAACCACAAGATCATGACGTGAGCTGAAGTCAGAGGCTTAACTGACTGAACCACCCAGGTGCCCCTAAAGATATATCTATCTAGATATCACCTTAGACCTAGTGGATCAGAATTTCCAGGGGCGTTATCTAGACATCTATATTTGTAATAAGCTTCCTGGGTGAATCTGCACATGCGTTGTTTGGGAATCACAGGTCCCCAGCATCATGTTTACTCACCAATACCTAAAACTGCTTTCAGCTGGTCTGCTTAAAGAGCAGTAATTTGGAAGCAAGAATTGCCATAACTTCTAAAGAAATACTAATGTGAAGAATTTATCTTTATTTTTTGTTGTTGTTGTTGTTAAGTGAACCTTTTAAATTCAAAAGCTCAGGTATCAATGTCTTAGCTTAACATTTGTAAATCTTTCTGTAGCAGGAAACTTCTGTCCCCACAATACCCAGTTCCAATTATTTTGGGCAGTTGTCTTGTTATTTTAGAAAGAGGACCAGAAGAAAGACCTAGTTTTAGAAACACTACAGTATCATAATAGTTCTAATATTTTAGTCGGATCTAAATTATACCTATTTATTTAGGTATATAAAATTTCAAAAGGATTAAAAATTTTTTTTTCTTAAGACCTCTTTTAAAACTTGGTCCCCATCTCCTTCCCAAGAAGTGGCCTATTATGATGACCCTCTCTAGAAGGTCACTGAAATGTAACTGCTCTGGATATTTGGTTGCCATTAATTAGTTTCCAATTAACCCATTTTATTACTTGGGCTTCTGAGATTGAGATAAAAGGAGTAGATTCATGTCATGGACACTTCAGACCTTGTGATTGCTGGATTTTTATAGATCTCTCCCTGTTATGTTCTAATATCTTTGTGCCATAGAATTCTTTTGTAGCCACTTTGTTTTTTATTGGTTACAGTTGTCACAGCCTTAGTTTTTCCTGTGCTTGCTTTCTTCCAGTTTTTGTTTTATGTTATTAGCTTTAACATTTTGTTAGAATTTTGGTGACTCTGTAATTTATGTAGAGCTTATCCTTCCTTTCTTTCTTTCTTTCTTTCTTTCTTTCTTTCTTTCTTTCTTTCTTTCTTAATGTTTATTCTTGAGGGAGAGAGAGACAGAGTGTGAATGGGGGAGGAGCAGAGAGAGAGGGAGACACAGAATCTGAAGCAGGCTCCAGGCTCTGAGCTGTCAGCACAGAGCCCGATGTGGGGCTCGAACTCACAAGCCATGAGATCATGACCTGAGCCGAAGTTGGACACTTAACCGACTAAGCCACACAGGCGCCCTAAGCTTATCATTTCTATTTGTACTTCTGCCTACCTCTTTAAGACAGTGGGAGCACAGAGAGCCAAACCACAGTTACTGTGATCCCTGGCAGAGCTGTGCCCACAGTGTTGAATGTGCCCTGAGCTGCTTCCATTGAACTGCTGTTGAGGGCCAGATGTTCCATCTGCTGTTGAGGCCCAGGTTTCTAGGACCAAGAATCTTGATAAATGAGGATGGGATTAGATGTATAGCTTTGGTGACCAGGCCTGGAAAGGCAATTTAGCTGACTGCTTGGGTTTGACTCTCACCACTAACTTAATTTTTGTGTGATATTGGATCCATTACTTAACTTATCTTTGCCTATGCCTTATTGTCTATAAAATGGGGATGGTTGTATCTACCTCACAGGGTTATTGTTAGGACTAAACACGTGAATATGTATAAAGTGTTTAGCATAGTATTTGGCACTAGTGAGTGCTTGGTAAGAGTTACGTGTTATGAAGCTCAGGACTCAAGAAATATAAAGTGAACAAAATGTGCCTTTTATCATGTTTTATATCTTCCTGTGTCTAGGCTGCTTCTTCTTCAGTTACTTGTAGCTCAAATGCTTGCTTGGTTACTACTGATCAGGCTTCTTCGGGATCTGAAACAGAGTTTATGACCTCAGAGACTCCTGAGGTAATAAGAGGCCAATTGTGTTAATTTCTTTTCTGTCTAAAATAATAGCAGAACCAGCTTACCTTATGCATTACAGGCATGATCAGTTGAATTATTTAACATTTATACTTGACTAATGTATTGCTTTCTGTAGATATTGTCCTGGAATTACAGGTAACTTTGCTGTGACTTTGCCATATAAGTAAACTTAGTAGTGTGTAATGCCTTATCACATACAATAAATATGTCTAAATTGCTGTTGTCAAAAAAGATGAAAAGTTTTAGGTAGGAGTAAGTCAAGTTTCTCACTATATATATTATATTGATGGAATCCTTAGCAGAAAAATCTACTTACATAACTGAAACTCAATAAATTTATAGTGTTAATATTAGCACTACCTCCATAAGAATGAATTACATTTTCTTTTGGCTAATTTTGTCAAAAGCATTTTGATAGCACAGTTGACCCTTGAACAATATGGTCTTGAACTGTGAAGGTCCACTTATACGTTTTAGTTTTTTGATAACTACAATACTGTAAATGTATGTTCTTATGATTTTCTTTTTTTTTAAATTAGGTTTTAATTTTAATTCCATTTAGTTAACATGCAGTGTAATATTAGTTTCAGGTGTATGATATTGTGACTCAACACTTCCTTAAATCATCCTGTGCTCCTCACAATAAATGTACTCCTTAAATCCCCATCATGTATTTAACCCATTTCCCCTCTGGTAACCATCGGTTGGTTCTGTGTAGTTAAGAGTCTTGTTTCTTGGTTTGTCTCTCTCTCTTTTTTTTCTCTTCTTCCCCCCCCCCCCCCTTGGCTCATTTGTTTTGTTTCTTAAATTCCATATATGAGTAAAATCTTACAGTATTTATCTTTCTCTGGCTGAGTTCTTTTGCTTAGCATTATCCTCTCTAGCTTATCCCTGTTGTTGCAAATGGCAAGATTTCATTCTTTTTTATGGCTGAATAATATTTCATTACACACACACGCACGCATACACCACATCTTTATCCATTCATCTACTGATGGACACTGGGCCTTATGCTTTTCTTAACATTGTCTTTTCTCTAGGTTACTTTGTTGTAAGAATACAATATATAATACGTATACCTTACAAAATATGTGTTAATCGACTGTTTATATTATTGGTAAGGCTTCCTTTCCATCTCTATAAGCTATTAGTAGTTAAGTTTTTGGGGAGTCAAGAGTTATATGTGGATTTTTGACTTTGGGGTTCAGCACTCCTAACCTGTGTGTTTTTCAAGGGTCAACTATATTATGTTTGTGCTTTCAATTCTAAAATGATAGTTTTTGCTAAGTTTGAGCAAATCCTTGAAATAGGTATAGCAAGATAGCATGATTTTTTTAGATTAATTTAGCAGCTCTTAGATTTTACTATTTTTGGTTCGCTATTATACAAGATAATGTATTCATTACAGAATATAAGAATATATAGATACACATTAATTTTTATGGTGTAGACTTGGTCTAAATTAAAATTACTTGGTTCCTCATTTTAAGAAGAGGAAGGTGTGACCAAGTGAGTCACAGCTCTCTGTTTCATAATCTGATTAGGACTGGGTTTTTGGTATCTTTTTAAGCCTTTGGATTTGTAATCTGTTACATCAAGGATTTGCTTATTACCATAGATAAGTATTATTTAAATTAGATCAGGTTTGATTTTCTTTTTTAAAGGCAGCTGACTTAGAAATCCAGGAATAAGACTTTAAAATCAAGAAAAATTAACATTGACTAAGCAACTAACCCAAGATTTTTCGTAATTCTTCTGTATAGATTTGGAATAATATTAGATTCTTAGTTGGAAACTACCGTTTCAGGGTTTGACTAGGTACTCATAAAAAGTTCAGTACCTCATCTGTTAGACTGATTAATAGTAAGACTCTTTCACTTAGTCAGCAAGCTGTGCACAGCAAATGCTAGTGTGCATCCTCAGCAGTTGTGATTTGAAATTGTAAGCAGAAGCTATTCTTTTGCATTCCTGTGTCCGAATGTCATCCTATAGAACTTGCTGACTTAGGCCAGTCTGGGGTTTAGTGTAAGTTAACTGCTTGTTATATGGCAGGTGATTGGCTGATGCTGCATTTCTCCTTCCCAGGCAGCAGTTCCCCCAAGCAAGCAACCATCTTCACTAGCTTCTTCAAATCCTCCCATGTCAAAGGGCTCTGAACAGGGCTTCCAGTCACCTCCAGCAAGTAGTAGTTCAGTAACGATTAACACAGCGCCCTTTCAAGCCATGCAGACAGTGAGTATGAAACGTGAATGGTGATTACAGTTCATTGTTCCTGTTAAAAAGCCATTGTTTCTCTTACGTCCATTATTGGGTACTTACTATGTGAAAAACTTTGCCTTTTGTATTGCTCTTATTTGGGTTGATCCTTGCTTTGTCCAATGCAAATATTGTTTGTGGTGAAAGAGTATTAAATCCAAAGCCTTGAGAATTTTGAATGGATATTTTATCAGAACATTTTCCCCACTCAGAAAATTAGTAGCAGGCAAAGCTGAGGGTTCATATTAATTAAAAAAAAAATGTGTGAGTGAGAAACATAATTTTCTGTGAACAGCTTAATAATACTAACCATTACTAATACCACACTAGTGATGTTCCATAGCATCAATAGCCTGAAATATAGGGCACATACTTGGGTGTTCTGTCATTCTGGAAACTTTCATTTGATTTTATTTTGATCTTATGCTGATTTTGGATAATTGTTCCAATTTGTGTGGTATTCTGAATTACACATTCCTCTGCAAATTGTTTAAGCTTAAAACATTTTTCAAGGTAATATACCTAGGTTTATATGTTTACTCTCTGAAACAGAATAGTATAGAACAGTTCTTTAGAAAAAAAGTCTGAGCCAGTAAGTATCTGATGATGCTTAATGCCCCACTCTGGATACTTTTCAGTGATGGTGGTCGGGTGGGGCCAGTGGAGTGGCAATGGAAAGCAGATACAATGCAGGGAGATAAGCTTTTGAATTCAGGCACCTAAATTCACTAGTTTTATCCTTCATGCTTGGCCTCTTAGAACTGATTAGTTTCTTTGTTTTCCCTCTTGCCCTGTCCCTCCTGCACAGTGTTGCCACATTGGTTTTATTATCTTTTTCTCGTTAATGAAATCAGATACTGTTCTTAATCACTGGGGTTGGGTATTGGCAGTGAAAAAGAGACAAGTCTTTGTGCTCAAGAAGCTTACATTTGATAATGGAGGTGAGAGGGCTAGAGAGAAAAATATACACATACACATATATATGTGTATACGTATACATATGTATATATATGTATATACATATGGGGAAATGTCACCTGTGTCATGGGGAAAAATGGAGCAGGGTAAGGGAGCTGGAGAGTAATGGAAGTGCTATTTTATAGACAATGGCCAGAGTCTGGACAGGTCATTTGCCTGCCATGTGGTAGAAATTTGGTAGGTGGCAGATTTTTTTCATCTTTAATTTTTGAAAAAGTACTCTCTTGGCCTGTGTAGCTTTCATGCTCAGTAAGCATTATTATATCATAATAGCAGGAAGATTAATTTTTGTATTTGAGTTTAGATCTACTAGAAACCAAATAGGTTTTTTTTGGCCATAGTAAAATATGTATGACATAAAATTTACCATTTTAACCATTTTTAAGTATATAATTCAGTGATGTTTAGTACATCTACAGTGTTGTACAACCATTTCCACTGTTTCCAAAACATTTTCATCATCCAAACCATTAAACTATACTCATTAAATAATAGCTTTTTATTCCTCCCTCTCTCCAGCTTCTAGTAACCTATCTTCTTTTTGCCTCATTACCTGTTCTAAGTACTCAGATAAGTGGAATCACATTATTTGCCCTTTTGTATATGACTTATTTCATTTAGCAAAATATTTTCAAGGTTTATTCATGTTGTATTATGGATCAGAATTTCATTTTTTTATAGCTAAATAATATTCTATTGTATGTCTATACCACATTTTGTTTATCCATTCAGCTGTTGGACATTTCGATTGTTTCCACCTTTTGCCTATTGTTTTGTTTTTTTTTTTAATGTTTTTTTTTTTAACGTTTATTTTTGAGACAGAGACAGAGCATGAATGGGGGAGGGGCAGAGAGAGAGGGAGACACAGAACCGGAAGCAGGCTCCAGACTCTCAGCCATCAGCCCAGAGCCTGACGTGGGGCTCGGACTCACGGTCCGTGAGATCGTGACCTGAGCTGAAGTCGGACGCTTAACCGACTGAGCCACCCAGGCGCCCCCCCTTTTGCCTATTGTGAATAATGCTGCTATGAACATTGATGTACAAAATGTGAGCCTCTGCTTTCAGTACTTTTGGTTATATTTTAGAAGTGGATTTGCTGGATCATATGGTAATTGCATGTTTAACTTTTTGAGGAACAACCACACTGTTTTCTACAGTTGGTTGCACCATTTTACATTCCTACCAGTAATGCACAAGGCTCAAATTACACCACATCTTTGCCAACACTTAGATTTTCTCTCTCTCTTTTTTTTTTTTTTTCTTTTGGTAACAGCCATCCTAATGAGTATGAAGTGGTATATTATTGTGGTTTTGATTTGTATTTCCCTAATGACTGTGATGCTGAGCATCTTTTCATGTGCTTATTGGCCATTTCTCTTCTTTGGAGAAATGTCCATTCAAGTCCTTTGCCTGTCAAATAGAAGTTTTTGAATGTTGGAGAATTTTGTTGGATGTCATCCTTAATCCTTTTCTATGAAACATTACAAAGGACTTAGTGTACCCTTTGTCTCTTAAGGTGTTTAATGTTAATGCACCTCTGCCTCCACGGAAAGAACAAGAAGTAAAAGAATCCCCTTATTCACCTGGCTACAATCAAAGTTTTACTACAGCAAGTACACAAACACCACCCCAGTGCCAACTGCCAGCTATACATGTAGAACAAACTGTCCTTTCTCAAGAGACTGGTAAGATCTTTGCATATGATATTTTGAAGACTTAGATGACAGCTAGTAGAATGGAAAGTAATTCAGTAGTGATACTTTAAGGGTTCTTTCTTGACTAGTAAGCATTATTTCTTCGCATGTTCAAGTGTTGAGAAACACTTAAATGCCTTTCTTCTATTAATTAAGTTCGCCTATTAATTTTAACTTTTGTAGAGGTAGAACCTAGATGGTTGATTAAACCTTGAAGTAGGTTCATATTTTTAAATCTGATTGCTTTGATTACCATGGACAGTAATAGGAGTAGATAGGGCGATATATATATATATATATATCGCCCTATCTACTATAGAAGTGCCCGTCTTCTACTTAGAAGAGTTTTGAAATCACTCTGTTGAATCTTTTAGCACAGACAGATAGGTATCTGGCCTTTTCTCTCTTTTTCCCTCTTACAATAAAGCATTGATTAATGCAAAGATATAATTTAGTATGCTTTTCCATTGTTTGCTTAGAGATGAAAAACTATTTTGCTCTTTTATGCTATCCAAATACATGAAAGAATAGGCAACTTTGTAGTTATTTCCTAATTTGATAAACACCTGTAGATTTTTAGTGTTGGTGTTTCAGATCCCCATTGAGTTTTCTAAAACTTAAGCCTGAGTAAATGAGTTGAACATTAGAGGTATTTGGTTACTCACAAGAGATACTAAATGTAAATCCTTGGACCTAGCCACCAATGACCTCATTCTGTTCTCACTTGTACTGAGTGAAAACATTGTGTAGATGATTTACATAAGGGATATTTGTCCTGTGCCTTCTTAGGTATAGTATTAATTAAAATTCATTGTCTTTTACTCCTTGATCTGGGGTGTTTAGCCTTTTTTCCTTTAATTGTGGCCAAATATACATAACATAAAATTTACCATTTTAACCATTTTTAAGTGTATGGCCAGATGGTTGTGTAGCCATCACCACCATTCATCTCTAAGGACTTTTTCATCTTTCCCAAATGAACTCTGTACCCATTTAACACTAACTCTCCATTCCCCCTCTTCCTACTGCCCCCTGGCAACTACCATTCTACTCTATGAATTTGACTACTCTAGGTACTTACCTAGAGTAAGTGGAAACAGACAGTATTTGTCCTTTTGTGACTGGCCTATTTCGTTTAGCATAATGTCTTCAAGATTTCATCCATGTTGTAGCATGTGTCAGAATTTCTTACCTTTTTAAGGCTGAATAATATTCTATTACCTAAATATATGTATAGATACCAGGATCTCTATATATACGTACGTGTATATATAGCACCTGTTTTTTTTTTTTTCAAAGGGAGAAAATTATATTAAAGGTTTTGATATACAGTGACTTTTAAGTATAAAGAATATTAAATCTTTGTTACCATTTAACTCTTGGACTTAAAACTGTTTCCTTAAGCAGCAAGTTATCCTGATGGAACTATTCAAGTAAGCAATGGTAGCCTTGCCTTTTACCCAGCACAGACGAATGTATTTCCCAGACCCTCTCAACCATTTGTCAATAGCCGGGGATCTGTTAGAGGATGTACTCGTGGTGGGAGATTACTAACCAATTCGTATCGGTCCCCTGGTGGTTATAAAGGTATGCTCTGAACAAAATTTAATTATACTGAATTATTTTGTTTATATATTTACTTAACTCAAACTATTTTTACTTTACCTTGTTCCTTTTTTAGTTGCCCTCCATATTGTGGTAGAAAATTCCCTATTTCTGTAAAATATAGCTTTTCTAATATACCTATTGCCTATATAACAGAGGAACTTTTTGTATGAAAAGCAGATTGATCCTGTGACTTGCTGCAGTGAAAGGTTGAGCATCTTTCTTTTCCGGGGATGAATTTGGGTTTTCATATTTGAATACTTACTTTTTTTTAATTGACTTGACTGCCCCAAGTCAAACTATGTCAAATAAAAATATGTCTCAAAATGTGTCATAATCAGTGCCCATTTTCTAGTTATTTTTCTATGAGAGGATACTATACATAAAAATATAAATTTTGAGACTATAATAGTGATATTTTCTTAAGTCTTAGATATGGTTCCACATGTTATTCTCTTGGTATTAGCAGAATTGCGCTAGACAGGCCTTAACCATGCACCTTTTTGAACCCCATCTGCATTGCAGCAGTAGTAAATCTCTGCCCTTGGCTTATTTGAAGTTAGCGGTATTTTATAAATATGTGTTTTCCTGTGGAAGCAATATTAGTAGAGTTTGCTTAAAGAAGGCATAAATCTAATGATGGTATTATAGGATCAGTTTAACTTTTAAAGTGGTATAGAATTAGACTATTTAAAAGTTTAGTATAATTTTGCCCATAATTTTATTTAAGTTGTTTGTTTATTAGGTTTTGATACTTATAGAGGACCACCTTCAATTACCAATGGAAATTATAGCCAGCTACAGTTCCAAGCTAGAGAGTATCCTGGAACACCTTATTCCCAAAGGGTAAGAATAGTTGTCATAGTTGAATAATATAGTACAGTTGTTGATGTTAAGCTGTGATTAAACTATAGCCGAGTCACAGTGTATTTGGTATAAGGCACTCTTTGTTTTTTTTAAATTTTTGAAATGTTTATTTTTGAGAGAGAGTTAGACAGAATGTGAGCAGGGGAGGGGCAGAGACAGACAGAATCCAAAGCAGGCTTCAGGCTCTTAGCTGTCAGCACAGAGTCTGACACGGGGCTTCAACCCACAAACCGTGAGATCATGACCTGAGCTGGAGTCCAACACTTAACTGACTGAGCCACCCAGACACTCCAAGGCACTCTTTGTTTTAGAACTACTTGTCAGTACTGTGGAGAGTTGAGTTGGAAGCTTTTCAAGTAACCCACAGAAGATAAATGACAATTGTCTGTTACACAGAACTTAGAAGGTCTTAAGAACTTTATTTATCATGTTGTTTGCATTAACTCATTCACTCCTCTACCTTTTGAGAGAAACTGGGGTTCAGAAACAAATTACTTATCTGAGGTCACTCAGCAAATGAATGGTAGAATTAACATGAGACTGCATGTTTCCTAACTCCAGACCCTATGAGCTTAACTTTATTATTTTCTTTTCCTTTTTTTTTGAAGGGGAGAGAATCTCACACAGTCCCCATGCTCCATGTGGAGCCCGACATGGGGCTTAATCCCACGATTCTGGGATCATGACCTGAACTGAAATCAAGATTTGGGTGCTTAGCCGACTGAGCCACCTAGGCGCCCCAACTTCATTATGTTGCTTTCAGTTTAACTTTTCTAGGTACCTGGTGTAGCAAAAGTATTTTTCAAAAATTTATTTTTTTGTTTATTTTTATTTGAATAGCTCAGATTTTCTTTACTACATATGATAAAAGACTGGTAAGAGGTTAGACATTCTACTTTAACAAACCGTGGGACCTCTTTGTCATTGATCATCTATGGATATGACTAAATACGTCAGAATTTTCAGTTTTGAAGTTTTACAAGTTTTTAAGTATGTGGTTTCCCACTGAGTTCTGTTGTGATATAAAGTACCTGTTTTTGAGGAGCTTACAGTTCGTTAAATGAGGTAAGGTAGATGTCTATACAGAGACAGTATTGAAAAGGGGGTTAAGAACACACCTCGAAGAACACACCAAATCACTTAAATGACTTGGGTTTGATTCCTGATTTCATCACTTCCTTTGTTGTGTGACCTTGGGTATGTTTGAGTAAACTTTCTGATCTGTGGTTCCTCATCTGTTGGATGAAGACTCAATCTTACTCTGAAGTGTTGTGAGGATTACTTTCTGAGATATCCTGAGGATTAAGTGAATTAACATACATGAAGGCTTAGCACGGTAATGTCAGACAGTAATGAACAGCTCCTTTAAAAAAAAAAAATTTTTTTTTTAAATATTTTATTTATTTTTTGAGTGTAAGGAGGGAGAGGCAAAGAGAGAGACAGGATCTGAAGCAGGCTCTGCACTGACAGGCTGACAGTAGCCAGTCTGCTGTGGGGCTTGAACTCAGGAATCGTGAGATCATAACGTGAACTGAAGTTGGAGGCTCAACTGACTGAGCCACCCAGGTGTCTGTAATGGAGCTGTTCTTAACACCAATATTCTGGAATTTTTTGTGCTGCTTTAAATGTCTTGCTGGGGTGCCTGGCTGGCTCAGTCAGTATAGCATGTGACTTTTGATCCTCAGGGTCATGAGGTCAAGCCCCACATTAGGCATAGAGGTTACATTAAAAAAAAAAAAAAAAGAAAGTAAATTTCTTGCTGAGAAAACATGAGATAGTTGTTGTATTGGGAAAAGGATTAGGAGTTTGGGGTAGGAGACTTAATTATTGTGTGCCTTCTTGTCCTGTTTAAATTTTTTATTGCATGTGTTTATTTTTATTGTATGTGCTAATTTAATGCCACTGATCATTCTTTTCATGTGTTGTCTGGAGGCTGACTTTCAACATACCTGGGAGTCTGTTTGAAATGTTGCCTCGTGAACATTTTTTTCTTGAGGATATTAAATTATGTTTTCAGGCAATAGTACATTCATATGGTATAATTCTTACCAACCTCTCTGTCAAAACAAAACAAAATCCTGACGTAGTTCATAATTGTCTTCACAGTTTGATCTATAAATAGAGCAAGATTGAAATAGTCTGTGTTCTTGCCTTATTATTTCCCTTTATCTTGCGATAAGGGATAGAGGACCAGGCCATATTTCTGAATTTCCCTCATTACCTCACATTGTATCTTTTACATAGTGTTTCCTGGATGCCTTCTTGTTTTTGCAATTATTAGCATACCTAATTGGTCAGGTTAATTCACAGATGAAGCAAGTATTGCTATTGTTGCCCTTTTTGCCTTTCTTGGTGTTTGGAAACATCTGAGCCTCTGTGGCTGCTGGGGAAGGGTAGAGAAAAGGCTAAGAGGACTTTAATCTTACAAATTTACCAGCCAATAACACTGGGAAAGGACTATCATCTTGCATTTTTGGTGCCAAGGTTAAATATTACGCGTTCATTTCAGGATAATTTCCAGCAGTGTTACAAGCGAGGAGGGACATCTGGTGGTCCTCGGACAAATTCAAGAGGTAAGGATGATTAACTGGGTTACACAGAACATACCTCTAGATCTTTCTTTGTCTTCTGTGAAGTTCTCCCCAGAGTACATTGTTTTCACCATTTAGCTTTTAAAGTTTTCATTTTGCATAAATGTAGTACTGAAGACCTGAGGGAAATACTAGACTAACTGAAATGGCTGTGGAAACCAGTTGTCCATTTAAATTAAAAGTGTATGTGTGTGCTTTTTCAGTTTGATTGACGCCACAGCATAATTCAGCCTTTGATATGTATTCATCTTGCATACTTCAAATAGTTTCATGTGATGATTCAGAATGATGTTTCTTGTAATAATGGGCATTTCTAGATACTCTAGTGTCACTACATTGAAAGATAGGAAAAAGCAGCAATTAAGACACCATGACTTGAAATTTCAGAAGATATTATAATACTTTTTAAAATGTGAAGGTTTAATAGGACCTTTAGTAGAAAAGATTCAGTGTAACTGAGAAAATCAAGAATTACCGAAGATTAACTAACTTTATCACAGAAAAACAATCTTTTCCTTTTAAGAAAGCAATCAGTATTCACACTGCCTTGGCCTTCTATCTGAGCTATGTTTTTGTGTAGTACTTAAAACATTAAGATTTCATGATATCACATTAACTTGGAAATGAAGAACAGGCATTCATCATGGGACTTAGTATCATAACAGAGTATCTTTGAGTGGCGAGTAGTTCTAAAAGTTGGTTCTTTTATGTAATCTCAGTTTTCTTGAGTCCTTGTACATTAGATAGTTTGAGTAGATTTATCACTGAGGAATGAAGAACTGAGTGAGAATTACAGAAGAAAGATAAAAGAAGTAAAAAGAGTGTTCAAACCTGGGTTTCAGACTTTGCTAATCTTTAGTAACTTAGCATTTCCTGGAGGCTTATTTTCTTAAAAAAAAAAAATCTTAAAAAAACAATGAGGCCCACCAGACAAGATCATCTAGGTCCTTTTTGGCTTAATAGTAATATGAAAGCCTATTGCTAGAAAACTTTAGAAAAGTATACTGTAGCTATACTTTGTTGTTTTTGTTTTAGAATTTACTATAAAATGTATTTTTATCTGTATTTCAGTAGCCGACTAATGTTAAATATTGTGTTCAAAGCTAACTGCTTCATTATGAGAAACTCACTGTTGCTAATAAAACAGCAGGGTGGAGTGATTCTTCTCAGGTGAGCAGCCCAGAAAGAGACAACGAAACGTTTAACAGTGGTGACTCTGGACAAGGAGACTCCCGTAGCATGACCCCTGTGGATGTGCCCGTGACAAATCCAGCAGCCACCATACTGCCAGTACACGTCTATCCCCTGCCTCAGCAGATGCGCGTTGCCTTCTCAGCAGCCAGAACCTCTAATCTCGCCCCTGGAACTTTAGACCAACCTATCGTGTTTGATCTTCTTCTAAACAACTTGGGAGAAACTTTTGATCTTCAGCTTGGTAGATTTAATTGCCCGGTGAATGGCACTTATGTTTTCATTTTTCACATGCTAAAGCTGGCAGTGAATGTGCCACTATATGTCAACCTCATGAAGAATGAAGAGGTCTTGGTATCTGCCTATGCCAATGATGGTGCTCCAGACCATGAAACTGCTAGCAATCATGCAATTCTTCAGCTCTTCCAGGGAGACCAGATATGGTTACGTTTGCACAGGGGAGCAATTTATGGAAGTAGTTGGAAATATTCTACATTTTCAGGCTATCTTCTTTATCAAGATTGAAAGTCAGTACAGAATTGACAGTAAAAGAATGGTGTTCTAATTAGTAGGGTTAAAGGAGAAGTAGTCTTTGCCCTTGTGACTGGTTTAGGAAAATGTTTTCTTTCCTAGAGGAAGGTGGAGGTCCTTACTTTTTTTGTTTTCCTCCCCAAGGTGAAAAATTTCAAGCTGAATGACAATTAGCACTAATCTGGCACTTTATAAATTGTGATGTAGCCTCGCTAGTCAAGCTGTGAATGTATATTGTTTGCACTTAATCCTTAACTGTATTAACGTTCAGCTTACTAAACTGACTGCCTCAAGTTCAGGCAAGTTATAATGCCTTGTTGTGCCTCAATAAAAAAGTTACATGCACCTTCAGTGTTCTTATTTGATTAAACATTTAGTTAAGGGGTAAAGTATTGAATTTTTTGCTATGCATCACTGATAACTTTTGGATGGGTGTTAATTCATGGTTCATACTATTATTTTAAAGTAAGACTATATATAATAGCTCTTTTTAGAGTTTTCTCTGATGTTATACCTGTCATTCATCAGAAGATATCATCTGTTTTCCTTTGGCTAAATAACATTTCTTTTTGAAGCTATTTTGCATTAGGACATGCTATTATCTGTTAGCTATTTTTAAGTACCTACTACTTGTATAATAATACAGGAAACAATAGTAGATAGGTACAGAGCTAATACTACTGGTCTGACATCAGTGAAGCTTATACCTTCTAGTGGATTCTCAATTTGAGTAGGTAGAATGTTTAAAAGATTTCTGGTCAGGCAGTGCTGTGTTTGAGTCCTGATTTTGCCACTTAGTTACTGATCTTGGGCAAGTTATTTTACCTCTAAGATCCCCCCTACCTTCTCTTTCTCTCTCTCTCTCTCTCTCTTTTTTAATAGACCATTTCCACGACCTCCTAGGGCAAATGTGAAGTTCAACTAAGAATATCTAAAAGACTTAACACAGTGCCTGGCACGTAAGCATTTAATAAATGTTAGGTGCTATGATTTTTTTTCATTCCACATACTTACAGAATTGTGTGTGTGTGTGTGATGTAGTATTAGTATAGCAGGCATTGACAGAGTTTAGTAACCATTTTAGGCATATATTCTCACACTTCACAATTTTTTTTTTCTAAATTTTTTCTTTTTAACGTTTATTTATTTTTGAGACAGAGAGAGACAGAGCATGAACGGGGGAGGGTCAGAGAGGGAGGGAGACACAGAATCTGAAACAGGCTCCAGGCTCTGAGCTGTCAGCACAGAGCCCGACGCGGGGCTCAAACTCACGGACCACGAGATCATGACCTGAGCCGAAGTCGGCTGCTTAACCGACTGAGCCACCCAGGCGCCCCTCACACTTCACAATTTAAGCTTATTTATGTTTCTCATGAATAAGAGCTTAATAATTTTATTAATTAAAGCATAGTGTTTTTAAAATTTTTTTTTTTTTTTTTACATTTATTCATTTTTGAGAGACAGAGATAGCACAAGCGGGGGAGGGGCAGAGAGAGAGGGAGACACAGAATCCCAAGCAGGCTCCAGGCTCTGAGCTGTCAGCACAGAGCCCGATGTGGGGCTCAAACTAACGGACCACAAGATCATGACCTGAGCTGAAGTCGGCCACTTAACCGACTGAGCCACCCAGGCGCCCCTCTTATAGTCAATATATTTTATTTATTTGAGAGAGGGAGACAGTGTGAGTAAGGAAGGAGCAGAGAGAGAGGGAGAGAGAGAATCCTACCTAGGCTCCACATTATCAGTGTGGGGCTCGAAATCATGAACTGTGAGATCATGACCTAAGCTGAAATCAAGAGTCAGACACTTAACTGACTGAGCCACCTAGCGGCCCCTGTAATCAATATTTTTTATCTGGGCGTGGGTTCATCAATTAAACCCTTAGGCCACTTTTAACTCTCCATGTTAGTATAATGTTCTCAAGATGGAGGATGTAATGTCATTAACTATTTAACAGAATTTTTTAAACTCATGGTAGGTATTTTGTGGGTTAGGGATGTTAGTATTCCAGTTAAATAAATTAGTTAGTGGCTCTTATGTACAGAATACAAAGCAAGAGATATATGGAAAAACAAATATTATTAAATGACTAAGGGGAAAACGATGTGTTTTGTTTTTGGTTTTTTTGGAAAACTTGATGTTTAAGAAGAGTTGTGGATCAAGTTCAACAAGGCCTTTCTCAGCTTTTTTTAGCCATTTTGTTTTCTACCACATTAGGATCTTAAGCTTAGTCTTTTCCCCTGCACACAATCAGGACCATTTTTGTTAATTTATTTAAAATATTGTGAGTAACTCCTTTTTTTATATTTTTTAAAGTATCTGACAAAGAGATTCATTAGGGTATCCCCTTATGATGATAGTCATGTTTTAGAGAGTATTCTAAATGGAATACTATTTTCCCCAAGTGTAAAGACAATGGATTAGAAATGGGCAATTCTTAGACTTCTGAGAATGAATGGAAAAGACCTTTCATTCTGAACTAATATAACTTTCGGAAGATACCATTCTTCTGGAAGGTTTTAGTAAAAGTCCAGATATCTTTATAGAAAGATATGTAAAGCCTATTTGTGGACCTCATGTAAAGAACTTATATTTTACTGGGAAACTCTTGTAGATACAACTGAAGAGGAAAAGCATTCCATATAGTTACCATGTAGTCCCTGAATATATATAGATTTTTAGCTCTCTTACTGTGGGAGAGAAAAAGTTTTGTTTTTTTTTTTGTTTTTTTTTTAATTTAATGTTTATTTATTGAGAGAGTGAGAGAGAGACACAAAATCCAAAGCAGGTTCCAGGCTCTGAGCTGTCAGCACAGAGCCCAATGCAGGGCTCGAACTCACAAACTGAGATCATGACCTGAGCCAGTCAGACACCCAACTGACTGAGCCACCCAGGGACTTTGAGAAAGTTTTTCTATGTACTGAATTCTCCCTGGAGTTTTCTTCTTTGACTTTAAATTTTTTAGTCTTTTGTGAATGAACTGTCCCCCAAGAATTGTGAGCTACTGTTATCTTCTCTATAATGGTTTAATGAATAAGTTCAGGTATTTAAAGCAGGAAATGTTTTTTTGGCAGATTTGCATATTCGCTTCCTGTACCAATTATTTGTCAACCACCTGATTGTTTTAACTTTCTCAACTCCATAATCGCTATATTTTTACACTGCTTTGATATCACATACTGTGTTTTTATACTTTAATCTTTCCTGATTGCAAATTTTAATTCCTTAGCTCTAATGGCTAATGTTCTACTGTGATTCTCGTGATAGGAAGAATGATAGTTTATTTTATGAAGTGAAATAATTGTTGGCATATAGACATCAAAGTTTTTCCATAGGATTTCCACTCTGCTTCCCTGCCATACACTTCATTTTGATGAAAACCTTAGATTTGTCTCCCTAGGTCCTCTACTTGATAATTTATCTCAGGGTTGTTCTTAATCACCACTTTAATGATTAGCCAATAGCTTTGTCCCCACTTTTCAGCTTTTGTGCAACTGTTGACAACTGATAGGTATATCACAGTTGTGATCAGTGCAAGATGCTGAATGTCAGATTATAAACTGTTAACCCATTATCGATACCAGGAGGCCTTAGGCTCACTAATTCTAGATTTTCCAAACATTATTTCTTTATTCATTTTATTTCAGTGGCTTCTTTTTTTGAAATAAACGATTAATCTTTCAAGTATGTGGGTTATGTAATTTGTACCTGGCTCTGGGGCTACAAAGATGAAAGACATTCTGATGTTCAGACACATCAGGTATTTCAATTTCATCCATTTCATTTGCTGAGAGCAAATCACTCTTTTGCATGATGCCGTGCTCATCACAAGTGTAGCTGCCATCTGCCACCGTACATGTTGTTAAAATACCATTGACTATTCCCTATGCTGTGCCTTTCATCTCATGACTCACTTAGTTTGTAACTGGAAGCCAGTATCTCCCACTCTCTTTCACTCATTTCTTTGATCCTCCCACTCCCTCCCCTCAGGCAACCACCAGTTCTCTGTATTGATGGGTCTGTTTCTGTTTTCATTTTGTTTTTTGATTCCACATATAATTGCAATCATATGGTATTTGTCTTTCTCTGACTTATGCCACTTAGCATAGTGTCTTCTAGGTTCATCCATGTTGTTGCAAATGGCAAGATTTCATCCTTTTTATGGCTGAGTAATATTCCATGGTATATATACACATCACTTATATGTCTATTACTCTATCAGTGGGTACTTAGATTGCTTCTGCATCTTGGCTGTTATAAATATTGTCAAAGGAGAATCTCGAATTATTTCTTTGATTCTGTTACACTTTTTTTTTTTTTTTTTTTTCCTGTTTTACATCTGGAACTCTTACTATAGAAGCTAGACCTCCTTGGGGCACCTGGGTGGCTCAGTTGAGTGTCTGACTTCCGCTCAGATCATGATCTCGTGGTCTGTGAGTTCGAGCCACGCGTCGGGCTCTGTGCTGACAGCTCAGAACCTGGAGCTTGCTTTGGATTCTGTGTCTCCCTCTCTCTCTGCCCCTCCCCCGCTCATGCTCTCTCTCTCTTTCTCTCTCTCTCTCTCTGTCAAAAATACATAAACATTAAAAAAAAAAAAAAAGCTAGACCTCCTTGGACCAGTTATTTAATCTTCTCATCTTTTGTCTCTCAAGTTTCACTTTCTGGGAGATTTCCTTGATTTTATCTTCCTGTCTGTTCACAGAGTTTTAAATTTCTGCTACATTTAAAATTTATAAGTACACTTCTTTTATCTGGATGTTCCTTACATGTATGTATTCTGTTCTTGTTTCACGATTGCATTATTTTCTAACTCTAAGGATAAAGTTTTCTTCCCTGTGTAGTTTATTCCCTACGCTTTTTCTGTTGGTTCTAGTTTCTTATCTGCGTTGTTATATTTGTTTAGAACCTTGTGATAACTGGTTGACTGTTCATATTTAAGAGTGGGGCACCAAAAATTTAATTGGAAGCTTTGAATACAGTGGTGGGGCTAGTTGACTTTGGCCTTCATGGTAGTGTGATTTGGAGCGGAGGATGGAGGCACTAATGTGGGAGAAGGAAGAGCTTTCTAAATGGGACACAAAACCCAGAAGCCATAAAAGATGAACAAATCTTACACATAGAATTTATTCTCCAAAACTTCTGTTTGGTGGAAATAATGTCAAAAGACGAATGACCACCTGCAATCAGAGGAAATCAAGAAAAAGATAGCCCCCCAAAAAGGGCAACATGTGTGGAGAGGCAGTTTGTACAAACATACACAGAAAAATAAGCATACGTAAAGTTTTGAAGGGCATATTTTGGCAAGGATTTGGGGAAATGGACACTCACACTATAGATGGGAATAAAATTGGTATTTTGGGAGAGTAACTTGGCAATAGCTTTCAAGATAAGAAAGCATATACTTTTTGACCCAGAAATTCCACTGTTGGAATCTTACAGGTAGTTTTGGAATTATGCCATGATACATGCCTATAGATATTCTGTATAGTATGAATGACTAAAGCAAAATCTGGAGAAACAACCTACATGCCCGCCAGTAGGGAAGTTATGGAGTGCAATATTGTTCCTGTAAACATTTCCAAAAGAATGTATGTATGATTACTTGGATCAGTTTTTCTGGTAGTATGTACAAGAAATTTAATGTTGCCTCTAAGGAAAGGGGGTTGTAAGAGGGAAGAAGACTTTTACTTTTCATTCTGAACCTTGCTATAGAGTTTGAAATGTACATATCACTTGTTAAAATTTTTTTTTAAAGTTTGAGAGAGTGTGAGTGGGAGAGGGGCAGAGAGAGACTAAGAGAATCCCAAGCAGGCTCCGCACTCTTAGCACGCAGAACCTGAAGTGGGGACTTGAACCCATGAGCCATGAAGTCATGACCTGAGCAGAAATTAAGAGTTGGATGCTTAACCAACTGAGCCACCCAGAAGCCCCTGTTAAAAAGTGGTAGGTTTCATGGTTCTTATACCACCTTGTCTTGGATAGAAGTTGAGGGTTTGTTTTTATATCATTAAGCCCGGGGCAGTACATGGAAGAGTTTTACTGTAAAAACCTAACTACCTTCACTTTGCACTAATATTTGCATTTACCTCATGTATGATATTATTGGATCCTCACAGTGGCCCTGGTGAGGTAGATACTGCTTTGGGATAAGAAGATGGAGTCTTTTGGAGATTGACTTTCTAAGGCCACTAGCAGAAGTGCTGGGGCCAGACTTCACTCTCTCAAGTCCAAATCCAGCCTAGCATTTTCTTTTTTCTTTTTTCAAAATGTTTATTTATTTTTGACTGTGAGAGAGAGAGAGAGAGAGAGAGGCAGGCAGAGTGCAAGCGGAAGAGGGGCAGAGAGAGAGGGAGACACAGAATCCAAAGCAGGCTCCAGGCTCTGAGCTGTCAGCACAGAGCCTGACGCGGGGCTCGAACTCACAGACTATGAGATCATGACCTGAGCTGAAGTTGGACACCTAGCTGGCTGAGCTACCCAGGCGCCCCAGCCTAGAATTTCTACAGTATTTTTTCCTTGTCTTCAGTTCTCAGGTGCTATTGCTTTTACCATATTTTACCCATCATTTTGCACTCACACGTTTTGGGTGCACTACTCAGTTTTGCTATAATTAATTAAACACTTTGTGAACCGGGTAAACTGGAGTCAGTTGAGACTGTCCTTAGTTGTAACTCCAGTAGGTTCTGAAGCTGAGACAGGATGACTCCTTTTCCAGTGTGAAATGTGGAAAGCCTGAGGAAATAAAGAAATGACATTTTGAGAAAAATGCCAGATTTGAAACTAAATATTTCTTCTTTAGTTCTAGTTAATACTACTATCTTTAGCCTTTATCCCTCCCCATACCACTACTGTTTCAGTCTCTTGGAGAAGGAAGTTTCTGGCTTCTTTCAGAAATTTCCTAATCCCTTATTGCTTTAGCTTATTTATCACTGATTTCTTATTTTTATTTTTAAAATTTATTTTTTATGTGTATTTATTTTGAGAGAGAAAGAGAAAGCAAGCGAGCAGGAGGAGGGGCAGAGAGAGAGAGAGAGAGAGAGAGAATCCTAAGCAGGCTCTCTGTGCTGTCAGTGCAAAGCCTCACAATGTGGGGCTTGATCTCACAAACTGTGAGATCATGACCTGAGCCGAAATCAAGAGTCAGATGCTTAACCGACTGAGTCAGGCTCCCCTGATTTTTTTATTTTTAAAACTGAGAGGTCTGTCACATTCTTTTAGAAAAGTCCATTTAGGACCTTTGGTTACACGTGACATTTTAAAGGAGACTCTCATTGACTTTTATTACCCAAATGCTAAGGGTCTTATATTTAGAAAATGTGTGTATATACTCTTGCATATATTGCAGATGCTATGATGTAGAACCATGCCATTGTAGATACTTTTGGGGTAGAGGTATTCACTTACAGATTATCATGGTTTAAAAGATGTATTATTAAACTTACAGATCAGGATTTTTGTGTGTTGAGTTTTTACTCCCATTTTCTCTTTACGGTATGGACTAGATTCAAGTCTACTAACATAGACCAGCAGATGGGGAGGACAGCTGTGTGATATTCCATTTTGAGGACTAAACATATTAAATCTCAAAGGCTACAGTGGCAGTGCTTGGAGTAAAAACTACATCCTGTAATTTGAGTTGTAATCATGCCAGTGATTCTCTATGCTGTATTTCTTGGGTAATGTCCATGTTTCTGTGCCAAGTAACCTATATAGACAGATGATTCCTAGTTCTCTAACAGCATCCCTGCATTCCTTCCTCTAATCCCTGCCATAGTTTCCTACCTCCTCACCCAGCTCTTTAGGGAGAGCTAGATGTGAATTTCCAGTTGTCACTGGAAACTTCTAGCTGTAGAACTCATAAGCGCTTCTAGTTCAACATGTTGAAAGGCAAACTGATCTTCTGTCCAAAACTTAATACTCCTGTTTTCCCTGGTTAATGACTTCCATAGGTCATCAAAGCTTGAAACTTCAGAATCACTCTTGACTTCCCATTGTTACTTTATATGTTGTGTAAGTCACAAATTCCTGTTGATTCAGCCTGTGAAATGTCTCATATCTGTCTTACTTTCTTAATTTCTATTGTAGATATCCCGTTTCAGAACCCTTACCTCTCTCACATGCATTTACTTATTCGTTCAACCATTTATCGATTACTTTTTATGTACCATGCATAGTGTGAGACTAGGTCTCACTATGTCTCTTTCAACAAAGGTTGAACAAGGTCTCTCCTCTCTTTTAAATAGAATACAAAGATAGTTAATACTGAGCATGTACCATGGGCAATGTGCCTATTTCATTTAGTCTTCACAACAGCTCTTGGAAGCAGATGAGGAAACAGAGGTACAAAGAGGAGAGGCATATGCAAACCATGATGGTACAAGACAATATAGCTGGCTCAAATTCTACCATAAATAATGTGAGTGTATCAAGAAATAAAGACATCCTCTCATGTAAAGTAATAAAAAAAAGGGACTCATAAACAATGAGCCATATAGAATTTAAATATGAGTTATAGTTTAGGGAAAGCTATTTTAAAATACTTGCAAAGAAATCTGAGAGCAGAATCATAGATACTTATGTTTTTTTTTTTCCTGTTGCCTTAGACACTGCTAATTTGACAACATTGTTTTTTAGTAATTTATCTTCACTGAGTCTTTCCAATGTCTGCAGAGGTTTAATGGGCGCATCAGTTCCCTTTAATTATGTATTTTGTCAAATTTTTTATTTGAGATAATTGTAGATTCTCATGCAGTTATAAGAAATAATACAGATGGAGCCTGTGTACCCTTTAATTTCCTCCATGGTAACATCTTGCAAAACGATGATACAATATTACAACCAGGATATTGAGATTGGTACAATGGAGATAAGAACATATCCATCACCAGAAGGATCCCTCATGTTGCCCTTTTATAATAATGCCCACTTCCCTTTTGTCCCCAGCCCCATTTAAGCCCTCACAACCACTGATCTGTTCTTTCTGTAATTTGTTATTTTAAGAATGTTACATTTAAAAAGTTATATAAATGGAATCAGATAGTATGTAACCTTTTGGAATTGGCTTTTTTCACTTCTCCGAAGGTCCATCCTGGTTGTTAAATGTATCATTCCTTTTTATTGCTCAGTAGT
The DNA here is from genome assembly GCF_018350215.1 of Panthera leo. Classification (NCBI taxonomy): domain Eukaryota; kingdom Metazoa; phylum Chordata; class Mammalia; order Carnivora; family Felidae; genus Panthera; species Panthera leo. The sequence goes on along the minus strand of NC_056685.1, from coordinate 63,199,077 downwards.
ATTCCATGGTATAGGTGTGCCAGTTTGTTTGACCACTGTTTTCTGAGAGGTGGTATCCTTTTAAACCCCCACCAACAACATATGAGTGATCCAGTTTCTCTGCATCCTTGCCAGCATTTTTTTAAAGTCTTTTCTCTCTTCTTATGCTATTGGAATGACTGCATCAAGTCTCTCCCTACTCCAAACCATCTTCAGTGCTACCAGAGTTCAGTTTTAGACATGTGCCTTAAAGGATTTGGGTATATCTGGGTAGAAACATGGTAGGTATTTGCAATATCTAGTTTAAGAAAAGAGATTTTGGTTAGGAGCAGTTTTGTGGATATAAGCATATAAGTGGATGAAATGACAAAAGCAGAATAGGTTGAAGACAAAGAGGGCTGAAGACAGAGTCCTGAGAAGCACCAGTGTTTAACAGTTGGGTGATCAAGTCAGTAATCAAAACATTACAAATATATTCTCTAAGAGAAAATAAGGAAACATATAAAAAAGAAGAAGAAGGGCACGTAATATAGTGCCAGATACCAAAGAAAGAGACGTTTTAGGAAAAGAACTGAAAATGTCTTTTGCATTTGGTATCTAAAGGATCAGTATTGATTTTCGCTTGGCAGTTTCAGTGGGGGAAATGAGGTCAGAAGCCTGGGGATGGCTGATTGAAGCATGAGTGGAAAGTAAGGAAGTAGAGACAAGAAGTGAAGACCATTCTTTGGAATGAAAAGTGAAAAAGAATGAACAATAATTAACATTACTGGAGAAAGATTGTCTTTTAACCTGGGGAAATATTTTTAGGCTGAGGTTGAATCCGTGTAGAGAAAGGGGTTGAAAATATAGGAAAAAGTTTTACAAAATTGTGAGTGCAGGCATGTACTAATACTAAACGTTTATTTTAATGAAAAATCTATAGAAAAGAGAGAAACTTATGGAGCAAGTTCCCAGAAGAGATGGGAAAGGATTGGATTTGTATTGGAGGTAAGGAAGTGAAGAGGGGTAAGCAGAGATTAATTTGTGTTTGAGTGAGTTGAGCCTGATGGCTTTGCTCATCTTTGCAGGGCTCTATGAGACAAGGTAGGGAATTTGAGAAGAGTCTTGAGGGTTGGAACAGTTGAAAGGCACTAGGTTTCCTAAGACCCTGGAGTGGTAAGGAGTTTGTATTTTATCTTGAAATTGATGGAAATCATCAAGGAAGGGACATGACAGTATTAATCTTTAAGAAATGCTCTGATGGCAGTGTGGAGAATGGATTAAAGAAGGGCAAAACTGGAAGCGGTTAGAGACATATCGCCATCCACTATGCCATTGAATTTATCAGGTAAAGTATGGCCACAGTGGGTGGAAATTGTATAACCCTTCTTGCCTTTTACTACTTTTCTGAGAAGGTAGGACATTTTTCAGAAACCCTCAGGCACATAGTTTCTCCGATCTCTTTATTTCCAATTACTTCAAATGTTTGTACATCTGTCTCTTCTATCAGATTGTAATTTCCTTCATAATAACCTGCATCTCATTCATCTTGTTGTAATGTGGCACCTAAATATCTCAGTACTCTGGTTCAGAAACATCTGTTTCACAAATGTTCAGTGAGTGAATGAATGAATGAATGAATGATGGTTTCTACAAACCAAGGGAACCCTGTCCTCGTGTGGGCTAGATGATCTTAAGGTCCCAACAAGTCTGCCCTGGCACAGGTTCAGTTGTGATGCCCAGTTTTCGTACTAAGAAAAAGTGCCATTCCATCTGTATATGCTTAATTACGAAGCAGCTGTAAAGAGACACCGAGCCCGCTGGTTTCCTCATCTGGGAAGCGGCAGACTGTTTTCCGTAAGGCAGCATGGCGGCCGCCTGCCGGAGCCAGTAAGTGCCGTTTCCCTCCCGGAGAGAAGCCACTACTGGTTTTTCGTACAGCAGCATGGAGGCCGCCTGTGGGAGCGGCCATAGAATCACGCCCTGGGGAAGAGGCCGCCGTAAAGGAAGCGCCGCTTCCTCTTCTCCCTTCTCCCGCCTCCCACCGGCTGTCGTAAAAGGGTGAATGGAGAGCGAGTTGTGGGGGGTAGAAAGGGAGGACAGGGGGCGCGGAGTCAGAGTGGCGCAGCAAGTGGCTGCAGGTGGCGACGGTGGCGGGGGGTGGGGAGTGAGGTAGTCCAGGGGTCGCGGAGGAGGAGGCTGAGTGGGTCAAAAGAAAAACTAAAGCTGCAGTCTGGCCTACTGGTCCGGGGGCCGCGGAGCCCCCACCCGGGGAGATGGACCTCAACCGAATCATCCAGGCGCTGAAGGGCACCATCGACCCGAAGCTGCGAATTGCAGCTGAGAATGAGCTCAACCAGGTGAGGAGCGGGCCTGCGGCGCCCCCCTGGCACCCCCCGCGGTCTCGCCCGGCTTTCCCTCCTCGGCGCCCCTGATCTCCACCCCAACGGGGGCTTCGGACCCTGGCGCTGGTCTCGGCCCGGCTCGCCCCCCGCCCCGGGGTCCAGTTGAGCGGCACTCCCTGGATGTTTTCTGAACAACTCGCGCACCTGTTGGCCACCTTTGCATCTTTTCGTGTCATTTTCCTTCCACGGTGCAGTTTGTTTAGCCCGTTTGGTCCGGAGAAAGAGGCTTTGGCAAGCTTTGCTGGTGTTTGCAGGGTGTGATTTCCCTAAGTTCGCTGATTTAGGGACACGGGTGGGAAAATTCGCTCAAAATTCAAATCTGAGTTCGGCTTTACTCCAGACCAGCCCTTTTTAGGTGTTGCGGTGGGAAACCCTGCCCAGCGCCTGCTTCTGTGGGCTTGGTAGGACTGTTTTTGACACTGATTGGCAGAGTTTTGTTGGACTGCTGGGAAACGCTGCCGGGAGAGTGCTGGGGGAATAACAGGCAATTTTCATGGTGGTACTACTTTACAAAAGACACGTCGAGTAATTTGTGTTTGGAGGGATGTCTTATAAACGCTAAAATGTGTAAGACTTTCTTTTAACTTCTCTGTTCTTACTAGCCCTGATCTTGTTCCAGCGTTACCACTGACATTTAGAAATTGTAATGATCCCAAAATTTACCTTATGTTTTCCCTCCTCACCTGTAAATAATGATAGACCTCTCACGAATTAAGAGTGACAGCTGGTTGATTTTGGGGGTACTCTTTAAAATGTAAAGGAATCAACATCACCTGGGAACTTGTTGGAAATGGAAGTTATGGGGCTTCACATTTAGAGAATCAGAAACTCTGGGGTGGGGCCTAATTATGTTTTAATTAGCTGGCTAGGTGATTCTGTGCTTCCTGAAGTTTGAGAGCAACTTAAGTAAAAGTTTCTGTAGGAGTTCTCTCAAGTTTTCCCTGGTTGGAATTGACTTCAAAGTGCAGCTATGCGTTTTGAATCTTTGAAATCCAGTGGGAAATCTGAGTGGTGCTTGGAGTAAGTGTGAATTCAGGATTCTGAAGAGATAAAAGGGAGAGTGAAAACACTGGTTGAGTTAAACTGAAGCCTAAAAGAATGTGTTAGTACCTCAAAAAGAAAAGGACTCTTGCTCACTAGTGGAAAGTTAAAGTCAGTACCTGTCCCGGGCTTTGCAGAGTAGAGGTACTATATGTTGATTGGCCAGAAGAATAGCAATCCAGGGGTTGGTTAGAAGGAACAAAGCAAGAGCTGAACTTGCAGTCTACTAGTATGAACAGGGGAGTTGGCCTGTTTGTGACCCCCTTCTCTTCACAATGAGGCCAGATGTTATTTTGATAGTGTCAGTAGGGATTGTATCTTTGATGTCATGTTATACCTTCCTGCCTCTGTTAGCCTATCCTTGCTTTGTTTCTGATTCATCAGTATTTAAGTGCAGACTGTATAGAAGGAGAAGGTTGGTGGGAAAGCTTGCAGAACTAGGAGAGACACTTGGGGCCCAGTTCTGCATTTTTCTTCATGGTATTTCAATCCAAAACCATTTCGCCCTGACTCTGCCCTGCCCCATATCCACCCATTTCATCACAGACCATAATTTCCTCTGCAACTTCTAAAAGTAGCTTATTGCTGTGCCACTCGCTTAGTATTTATATTTTGTGTAATGCTTTGGATTGTAATATGCTCTGAGTTGTGTTTTGTTTTGAATTGTCTGTAAGTAGAAGACAAGTATAATGTTGCATAACCTTATAGTAAAATACGGTTATAATGTTGGGTTTTGTATGCTTATTCTTTATCGCCACTGTAACATCTTGCTTTGTTGGATAAATGGGTGGGTCATCTACCATAAGTGATTAGGGTCCAGTTCATTTATTTTAGTCTAGGTCCCCCCCTCAGCAAATAGGCTGAGGAAATGGGAGCAGTGTATTGATGATTTGTCAATTGTTAGGTAGAAGAGTAGGCAGTTTCAAAACAACAGCCTGTGTTCTGAAGGGTAAATTCTTGTTTGAAGCTATATTTTTCTGTAGCCAACATATATCTGTTACCAGTGACTGGTTTCTTGATTGCCGTGTATGATGTTGTATATATGGGAAAATGCATTTTCATTTCTCTCATAATAAGAATGCATCCTGAATATATTCCTCCTTGTCTCTAGATGCAGAAGTCCCTTTAGCAGCAGCAAAGGAAAGTAGAAATGGGTAGATATCTTGCTCCCATAACTCATATAGAAAGGTATCTTTTTCTAAAAAAGCATTCTCCACATGGCCTTAATAGGGAAATAAAGATAATTACTTTCATTGCCAAGCTTTGGAATCCCCGCTTTTCCGTGCATCTATCTATATCATTTCTGTTGCCCTTTAAGAGAGATTGCTTATATGAATAACATATTTATTGAGTTATAATGCAGGCACTAATACAAGGCTCTGCTTTCACGGAGCTTGCATTCTAGTGGGGTTTACAGACAAGTAAATAATATAATTTCAGGTCATTAGTGCTATAGATAATAAATTCCTGGAGAGACAGTGTTGGGGTGTACAAATAGGGTGGTCATTCTCCTGAGTAGAGACCTAGATGTTGTGAAGGAGTGAAGCAACTGAAGGACTGGGAAGGCAACAGAGGGAAGAGCAAGTCCAGTAAAGGACTTCAACTTGGATGTTGGAGGACTAGAAAAGTTAATGTAGTGGGAACAGTGAGGCAGAGAATGGGAAACATCAGATCGTTGCTTTAAATGAGTTCTCATCAGATGCAGAATTTAGGTAAGTAAGCAAACTCTTATTTATTTATTTATTTATCTATCTATTTATATATCTATTTATTTAATTATTTAAATGCTTATTTATTTTTGAGAGAGAGAGCATGGAACAGGGGAGGGGCGGGGGTGGGAGGGAGATAGAGGACCTGAAGCAGGCTCTGTGCTGACAGCAGAGCCGGATGCAGGGCTTGAACTCATGAACCATGAGATCATGACCTGACCTGAGATCAGGCTTAACTGACTGCACTACCCAGGTGCCCCAGTAAGCAAACTTTTGTTTTCAGAAAGCTTCACAGATACAAAGTAAATATCAAGAAATGGGTTTTTTTTTTTTTTTTCTTAGAAACTTGAAGCCCAAGGTGGAAAAAGAAATGGGAGAAATATTTGTGAGGAAAGTAGTATGAGACTCTATCTGAATTTACCCTTGAATGTTTTAGCTGGCCAGATTAACATAGGCTGAATCAGGGCTGAAAGGAGAAGAGAAAAAGTTGTACAAGTTCATTGAAATGGCAAGCATTTGCAAAAAGAGGAGTTCCAAAATGTGTATAAAGGCAATAGTGTTGAAATAAAAGCAATCTCCACAATAAGTCTTCTTAAATAGATACCATTAATCAAGTGTAAAGATTTTGTACTTTGTATATTAAGTATCTAACTGTATGGATTAGAACTATAGATGTTTGTTTTTTTGTTTTCTTTTTATTCGTTTTGAGAGCGAGAGAGACAGAGAGATGAGCGTACAAGTAGGGTAGGGGCAGAGAGAGAGGGTGAGAGAGAGAATCTCAAGCAGGCGCCACGTTGTCTGTGCAGAGCCCAGTGTGGAGCTCGCTCTCTTGAACTGTGAGATCATGACCTGAGCTGAAATTAAGACTTGGCCACTTACACAATCAAGCCGCCCAGGCATGTAAAACTGTAGAGTTTTTTTTTTTTTTTTTTTTTTTAATTTTTTATGTTTATTTTTGAAAGAGAGAGACAGAGTGTGAGTGGGGGAGGGGTAGAGAGAGAGGGAGACACAGAATCTGAAACAGGCTCTAGGCTGAGCTGTTAGCAACAGAGCATGATGCCAGGCTCAAACCCACAAACCGTGAGATCATGACCTGAGCTGAAGTCAGACACTTAACCGACTGAGCCACCCAGGTGTCCCAAGTAGAGTTTTAATCTTGATTCACTAAAGGATCTTTCATTATCATAAACATGAGTTGTTTAATAAGAATGTAAAGATAGGTTAGATTGGGTTAAATCTGTATTAATTTTGACTCCTGTAAACTGCTGTTAAAAGAAATCTGTTTTCTTAAAAACTACTTTAAAATGGTGGTTTCAATGGTAAATGAAAGAGAATTTACTTTATATACAACAGATTGAAGATTCTGAGATTTATACAGGATAAAAAGGAGAACAATTATAAGATAATTCAAAATTTTATAGAAAGATTTGGAAAGCATAATGTTCTTGGATGGAAAGGATTGATATTTTAAAGATGCGGGTTTTCTCCAGATTTTTTAGTCAAATACTTATCTTAATAAATGCTATTATGAATAAATGAATAAGAAAGGTGATAAATTAATAAGTTGAGTGGCATACATAAACCTAACGGTATATTGAAAGGGATGCCACCATAGATCCAGGCTCCTGGGAGAAGGTAAACTGAACAGATTCTCTGCATCATTGTCAGCTTTAGCCTCACTGAGAATTTGAGTCCTTTCTGGGAATGTCTGTGGGCAAGGCCAATTGTAAGCTCTGGGAATGTGGCACGGTGGTAACATGGTCCAGGTAGTAGACATCTGGAGGGAATATGGTCAGAAGGAATGGGCTGCTCTGTGCTTTTTAACTTTTTTTTTTTTTAATTTTTTTTAATGTTTATTTATTTTTGAGAGAGAGAGAGAGAGAGCAAGCAGGGGAGGGGCAGGGAGAGAGGGAGACACAGAATCTGAAGCAGGCTCCAGGCTCTGAGCTGTCAGCACAGAGCCCTATGTGGGGCTCACATTCATGAACTGTGAGATCATGACCTGAGATGAAGTTGGATGCTTAACCAACTGAGCTACCCAGGTGCCCCTGTATTTTTTAACTTCTAAAGTCACCATGGCCAAACTCAGGAGTAGTTCAAATTAGAACATGTGTGTGGGAAGTGACCTAGGCAGCAGGCATTCAGTATAGGCTCACTTGGGCGTCAAGTCTATTTTATTTTTTTTATTAAAAAACTTTTTTTTAATGTTTGTTTTTGAGAGAGACAGAAAGAGTGTGAGCAGGAGAGGGGCGGAGAGAGAGAGAGAGAGACAGAGACAGAGACAGAAACACACACACACACACACACAGAATCCAAGCAGGCTCCTGTGCTGTGCTGACAGCTCAGAGCCTGATGTGGAGCTTGAACTCATGAACCATGAGATCATGACCTGAGCCCAAGTCAGATGCTTAACCAGTTGAGCCACCCAGGTGCCCCTGGGTGTCAAGTTTAAAAGATGCTCCAACAGCAGAGGGCAGATGGTGATGACACCTCTCAACACTGTCTTGTGAGGCACATTGTTCCAATCTGGACTGGTTCCTCTCCATAACCTCCGTAATCTCCATAACCTCCTCCTCTCCATAATTAACATTATCTTGTTTTCCTTGTCTGTTGTCTGTTTTCCTGCGTTGGATCTCCTGTTTTCCGTAGCCCATGTTTTCCACGTTTCTGTTTGTCAAAAATAATACAAGCAAAATTGAAGCACAAATAAGCTGGGAAGAAACACTTGGAATGTATAGGTGCAATAAAAGGTTAAGATTTTAAATTCACAAATAGCTCTTAGGATTTTTAAAGAATAAAACAAATATTTTATTTAAAAAAGGATAAAGGGAATACTGAATTTGTAGAAGAAAACAAATAGCCAACCTTTTTGTTGATAAAATTTCAACCTAGCAGAAATGATATGAGAGTAAGGTTTTAAAGTTTTGAAAGAATGATAATGCCAATCCTTGTATTGGATAGATGGGGGTATTCTACTTTAGGGAGTGTAAATTGCTACATAGTTTCTAGAGAGCATTTTGACAATGTATGTTAAAAAAACTGTAAAAATGTTCTTACTCCTTTATTCATCAATTTGTTACAATTTTGATATGAAGTATTTTGGTAATCTTAATTTTGCCTTAGAGAATTTCACTTTAAAAGTTTTCCTTTTATTTGCATAGTAATGTATTCAGTTACAGTGTTAACAGTTACTTGTTTGTATTGCCCTATTTTATAAATATTTCTTTGTAATTTCAGTCCTACAAGATTATCAATTTTGCCCCCAGTTTACTTCGGATTATAGTCTCTGACCATGTGGAATTCCCAGTACGCCAGGCAGGTGAGTAGGTTTTTTATCTTTTTTTTTTTTTTTTTTTTAAATTTTTTTTTTTTTTCAACGTTTATTTTATTTTTGGGACAGAGAGAGACAGAGCATGAACGGGGGAGGGACAGAGAGAGAGGGAGACACAGAATCGGAAACAGGCTCCAGGCTCCGAGCCATCAGCCCAGAGCCCGACGCGGGGCTCGAACTCACGGACCGTGAGATCGTGACCTGGCTGAAGTCGGACGCTTAACCGACTGCGCCACCCAGGCGCCCCAGGTTTTTTATCTTTTATAAAATTATTTATAGGTAAAAGTACAACTAGAGTTTTATTTTAATTCTAAGTATCTGTGATTTCTTTAAAAAATGGAAGTACACACAAAGCATTTCTTTTTTTTATTTAAAAAATTTTTTTTTTAATTTTCTTTATTTTTGAGAGGCAGAGAGAGACAGAGTATGTGTGGGGGAGGGGCAGAGAGAGAGAGGGAGGCATAGAATCAGAAGCAAGCTCCAGGCTCTGAGCTGTCAGCACAGAGCCAGATGTGGGGCCCAAACTCACAAACCTCGAGAACATGACCTGAGCCAAAGTCTGATACTCAACCAACTGAGCCACCCAGGTGCCCCACACATAAAGCATTTCTAATGGCTTAGAAACTCACTTTCTTTTTCCCTGGAAACTTAGAGGTAGATATTGAGCTCTTACATCTCCCCTACCTCTTCCTCTTCTTTCCTTTTTACCTGTGGATTCCTTGGTAACTTTGCCATTTTTTCCCTTGGCTTTCACAATTTTAATAGGTTAATCCCCATAATTTTTTTTTTTTTTTTTTTTTTTTTTTTTTTTTTTATTCCTGGTGGCCCACTCTTTGGTCCCACAGTGTAAGACTATGAATTTATGTATGTGGGTTTGAGCTCCATTCATAAGTCAGATCATGGACATAATATATGCACAGATGATCCTAAACACATGTTTGGGGAGCAGGACTTTTGTTTTATTTTTTTTTTTAAATTTTTTTTAAACGTTTTTATTTTATTTTTGGGACAGAGAGAGACAGAGCATGTACGGGGGAGGGGCAGAGAGAGAGGGAGACACAGAATCGGAAGCAGGCTCCAGGCTCTGAGCCATCAGCCCAGAGCCCAACGCGGGGCTCGAACTCACGGACTGCGAGATCGTGACCTGAGCCAAAGTCGGATGCTTAACCAACTGAGCCACCCAGGCGCCCCAGGACTTTTGTTTTAAACATGAAACTTAATTTGAAGTCTCTGGGACCTTATGGTAGTTCCATGATGCTGTGTATTCCTCTTTTTGCCTTTTTAATGAGCTGGTCATTAAAGCCCAGAAAGTAAAAACTGGAGAAAGCCTTGGAGTGTCATGAGTCCTGAAAAGATAGTAATTTCAAGATAAAAGGAGTAAAATGACAAATGCTAAAAATCTGAAAAGACTTTTTTTATTATGTTATTGTTATATGCTCATTGTAAATAATTTGGGCAATACAGAAAAATACAAAGAGGAAAGTAAAAAAAATTGCCCAGTATTTTCATTGCTCAGAAATGGCCATTGTTAATATTAGGTGAACATTAATTTTTGCATATGTTCAGGTAGAAGTACAGATTAACAGTTTTATAGAGATGAGTTTATACTCCATATGCTGATGAAAGTATTTAATTTTCCTTGAACATAACAAAGAAAAAGGTAAGGAATCATTAGCTTTGGGAAAATACTTAACAGCAATATGTATTATTTCCTGTAGAGGGGAGCCTGGGTGGCTCAGTTCATTAAGTGTTTGACTTCAGCTCACGTCATGATCCGTTTGTGGGTTTGAGCCCCACATCGGGCTCTGTGCTGACAGCTCAGAGCCTGGAGCCTGCTTCCGATTCTGTGTCTCCCTCTCTCTCTGCCCCTCCCCTGCTTGTGCTCTGTCTCTCTCTCTCTCAAAAAATAAATAAACATTAAAAAAAGAAAACAAAGGAAAACCTATAGAGAAACATACGCATTACAATTATTTGTTACTTTAATAAGGTTTATAAGACTTCTGTGTAGATTTTTTGAAACCATAACTCTCAGTTGTTTAATCTTTGTTTCATAAAATAGGGCTGTTCCGAAATAAAGTTTTGCTAAATGGAACCTATTTTAATAACCTAAATAAGTATTTATTGGGCCATTGTGAAGTTCCTGTGAAGCTTTGTAGAAATAGTATTTTTAAAGCTCTTAAAGCATTTTGTTAATTTAATATGTATTCTTTACATGACGTATAAACATTACAGAAACTCATTGGATTGCCCTTAATTCCACCCCCATTGATACCTATGATCAACTAACTATTGGTTTAAAAAAAAAATTTTTTTTTAAATGTTTATTTATTTTTGAGAGAGACAGAGTGTGAGTAAGGGAGGGGCAGAGAGAGAGGGAGACACAGAATTGGAAGCAGGCTGCAGGCTCTGAGCTGTCAGCACAGAGCCCGACGTGGGACTGGAACCCAGGAACTGTAAGATTATGACCTGAACTGAAGTCGGATGCTTAACTGACTGAGTCACCCAGGCACCCCACTACTATAGTTAATTTAAACAATTTGATATATATATTCGTATATATATATATACGTATATATATACGTATATATATGTATATATGTGTATATATATATATACGTATATATATACGTATATATACGTATATATGTATATATTTATGTTTATTCATATTTGAGAGAGAGTGTGAGTGGGGGAGTACTTCAGTTTAAATCTTTTTTTTTTTTTAATGTTTATTTTATTTTTTGAGAGAGAGACAGACAGAACATGAGGAGAGGAGGGGCAGAGGGAGAGGGAGACACAGAATCTGAAGCAGGCTCCAGGCCCTGGGCTGACAGCAGCAAGCCCAATGCTGTGCTCGAACTCACGAACCGTGAGATCATGACCTGAGCTGAAATCAAGAGTCAGATGTTCAGCTGACTGAGCCACCCAGGCTCCTCAACGTTTAGAATTTTGACTCTTTTCACCAAGTTGCTTTTGCTTACTTTTTGTATCAGTACTGCATTAAATGCTAGATTCCTCATATCCTCTATGCAACTTTGAATCTTAATAACTTAGGTAATTAAGTTTTGATATAAAATGTAAATGGCATTTGTAGGCAATTTTTCTTCATAATTTATGTAGATTTCAAATCTGTTAGTCACAGGACAGAGTTTATCTTGGTGGTTCATTTTTTAATTTATTAGGTAATTTTCTATCCTAGAGCATCCATTTTATCATAGAATCTGAAATACACAGTGTAAAATTCTACATTATAACTGTCCTAAATTTGAATGCCACTTATACATTTTCTGTCCTATTTAATCTATGATTAAAATACAAGGATGCTCTAAGAACCTTATGGTGACACCCAGACAAGTAACTTGTTTTATCATGACATTTAAAAAAGAATGATGTGATCTTTGCTTTGAAAAAAAAAAAAAAAAAAATAAGCCTGCATAAAACTGTAAAAAATTTGCTAGTGTTAACTGGAAAGACATAGTTCTGCAGAATATTCAGTTCTTGATTTTTTGGTTTGTGGGCAATACTAAAATATTCTTACTACCATCAATCAAGCTCATTAGTGAATGTTCCTTATATCACCTTACTGTGAAGAAATAGGAAAAAAAAATGTAACATTTTGATATTGGTAAGCAGAATAAAATAAATTTGGATGTTCTCTTGTTTCCTTTTGAGGTATTGAGAGGCATAATAGCATTATTAATATCATGTAATATGCAGAGAAAGGAACCCATTTTAAATTTAGTACAGTTATGATTAAGAATCTCTCAAGTGACTTTGCTTCCAGTTTTTTACTCCTTGCCTGTGAGGAGACCCTCTAATATATGTAAACTTAGGTTAAGAAATGTCTTTTCTTTAGTACATTTTCAAGTTACTGTCAGCAGAAAAGTAGTTTGGATTTAAAATTTGTGACCCTTCATCTTGGGGTTGTGAATTCAAGCCCCATGTTTGGTGTGAAAATTAAAATAAATAGATTAATCTTTATTAATAATCTTTATTAATAAGATTAAAAATAAAATCTTTAAAAAAAAAGATAAAAAAAAAAAAGTGGTAGTTGAGGAGTGGGTGTTACATTAGACCCAAAGAAGCATTGTTAGTGCCTGGTGCGGGGACTGTCATTTAAAGAATAGCATGGTTTCTGTTTTCTGTCAGTTGCTTGCTTTTTGTTCTCCTGGCTTTTTGTATGTATTTCTAAAAGATGGATAGGGAGAGGATATAAAAATTCAGCTTATAGCTAAGCAATTCACAGGTGATTCTTTAAGGTTAACCTTAATGTTCTAAAATACAGAACCTAGAAAAAACCAGGAATATGCCTCCGATCAGTCCAGAAGCATTACAAGAAACTCTTCCATTAAAATTCGTGGGTCTTGTTTTTATGAAGTTCCTTGGTTCTTAGAATCTATTTGATTTTGTTTTGGATATAATTTACACACTTTATTCGATTTCCTAGCCATTAACAGATTCAGCTGTGGGGGGGGGGGGCGGCTACTAAATTACAATGAAAATAGAAAAGCTTAGAAACATCAACTCAAAAAGCACAGCATTTTGCTTCCATGAGTTCATAGTGGCATCCTTTCCCCTTTGACATTCTGGGACTGACTGACCTGTGTAGTTGTGGGTCTGGGTCCAGAGCATAGGGCGTAAGTGGTGATTCATTATGCTTGAGAAGGGAACTGTGTGTATGCTTTAGAAAGTTAATTTCAAACTTAAGATGCTTGGAATGGTAAGGAGATGTTGCAGAAAAATAAAGTTTAATAATTTCTTTATGACTGGATTAAGATGATACTTGTTTTGTTTTGATTTTGTTTCTTAGGTCTGGCAGATGGTTAGATAACTTTAAATAATTAAAGGGAGGTTTTTAGGTTATTGATAGTTTGAATTATCTTTGGTACTTTTCCTTCATCATTCTTAGCAATCCATGATTATCCATAAGAGAAATTAATATTCTCTTTTTAAATTATTACATTAAGTTCAATTTTGTTTTAACTAATTGAAGATTTATGTTATGATTTTTAAAAATTTTTATTTGAGGGAGAGAGAGGGTGTGGGGAAGGGCAGAGAGACAGAGAGAGAGAGAGAGAGAGAGAGAGAGAGAGAGAGAAGCTTAAGCAGGCTCCATGCTCACTGTGGTGCCCTGAGAAGGGGCTCAGTCACATGAGCCTGGGATCATGACCTGAGCTGAAATCGAGAGTTGGACAGTCAACCCACTGAGCCACCCAGGTGCCCCAAGATTTATTTTAACATATATAAATTGGTGTGCCTTTTATGTAGGTCATCTTGTATGGAGCCCTATAATAAAAATATTTTTTTGTGGTAAAATTAATAGCACTAAAGACTAAATTATAGATAAGTCCACTATTTTGCTATGTCTGTATCTTTGCTGTCTGAAAGGTACTATTTTCAAGGCTAGTTCTGTAGAGATTAAAATTTGGTCTTGTGTATAATATAGCTGATTTTTGGGGTGCCTGGGTGGCTAAGTGTCCGACTCTTGATTTTGGCTCAGGTCATGGTCTCATGGTTCATGGGTTTGAGCCCATGTAGGGCTCTTTGCTGACAGTGCAGAGCCTGCTGGGGATTTTCTCTCTGTCTGCGTTCCTCCCCCTGCTTGCATTCTCTCTTTCTCTCTCTCTCAAAATAAATAAATAAATGTTTAAAAATATATAGATGATTTTCTTTTTGCAAAGATTAGTCTAATAAAATCATTCTGAACTACTGACAGGTTGGACCATATTCTTAGATCACTTATTCAGTTTTTCACCAGCCTATAAATTTTTATGGCTAATAATATAATAAATGACTGGGATAAAAGATGGTGCTTAGTCCAGAGCTTGTGTAACCTAATTAAAAACAAGTTAAGACAAAAACTCAAGGAAACCCCCCCCCCCACTTTCTGTCTCTCTTTCTCAAATGATTTTTGTTTTTATCCAAAAAAAAAAAAAAAATGGAAATCTTAAGTAGAATTGTCTTTTTCAGACCTTTGTTGAATCAAAACTAATGAAAGAAGAGCTTATAGTATGTCAAGTTCATGGCTTCATTAAATTTCAACTGTATTACAGGCAGTGTAGAACATGTTGGTTTATTCTTTGTGTTATAATGCTTCTGTGAACCAATTTAGTTTTATGTTAAAACTGGGATGAAGGGAGGGTATGGTGGGGCAAAAAGGGAGAGGAGAAATTGAAGGGAAGAAAGTCACACATCTTTGTAGTTCACATTTCTTTATTATATATTATGTATATATAAGCATATGATATTATAAGTGAGTATTTACATTCAGTATTCAGCTGGGGTAATTAGAGAGCTTCACTTTCCCTATCAAAACCCTGTTGTAGTATGTCAGCTTGTTTCTTTCAGAAGCGTTTTGCTAACTATTGAAGATGGCTGGAAAGAATAGGAACAAAATGATTAATTATGTATTTTGATAGAAATAAACAGCTGAGAAATTTCCTGAGGTTTTACAAGAATATTTGAAGGCTGATGTCCTTTTCCCTATTATTGTATTTATAAGTGGTAATTATTTTAGAAGGGTTAGACAAAAATTAGCAATATTTCAAATATGGTAGTATGTGCAGGATAGTAGCCAGTGAAAGAAAATAAACAGGAAAAGCAGTCTACATGAAGGACAGTAGAATTTCACCTGTTGTAAACTCAGCATAGGCATTATGAACTGTATGATTTTTATGATATTAAAGTACATTAAGATAGTTTCATTTAGACTACCTGGTATTTAGTCTAAGGATGCATACTTGATTCCTCGATCATTTTTCTGTCATATAAACTCGGAAGCTTGATTTAATGAAATGTTTTCTGCTTAAATTTGCTTTACGAGTTAAAGAGAAACTTACATTTCTTACACATTTTCCCTTCCCCAGTTTGCTATTTATAATTGTAAGATTTTCCATTTTTGCTGAGTATCCTGTTTAGCAGGGCTTAGCCTTGCATGCTCTGTAAAGCTGAATTAAAGCCATCTTTTCAATACTGCTACATTAGCATTGTTTTCCTCTATCTTAGCTGCCATTTACTTGAAGAACATGGTGACACAGTACTGGCCTGACCGAGAACCTCCACCAGGGGAAGCGGTATTTCCATTCAACATTCATGAAAATGATCGCCAGCAAATACGTGATAACATTGTGGAAGGAATAATTCGGTCTCCAGATTTAGTGAGGTACATTATACTATATATGATTAGTAGCAGGCACAAAATACTTGGATGGGAGAGGTTGGATTTAATCATCAGCTTCAAGTTCGTATTTCTAAAGAGGTAAAGTAATGAAGGTGGGCACTCAAAAAATATTGTTTTACTTATTTGTCTTTGCATTTGTAATTATTTGCCTCAGAATATTTTGGAAAAGATTTAGTTGCCATAATTAGCCACAAAGAGTTAAGGCAAAAATCATACTTAACTAAGATTATATAAATCCTTGCTATTTAAATAATCTGTGTTCTTAGTTATGGTTTCTTTACGTTTTACTATCTGTTTCTGCCACTTCCCCCACCCTGATACAGGGAAATTGACTTCTGGGAATTTTAACCTACCACTTTTCTTTATACTTTACCTATCTTTTTACTCATTTTTTATGAACTGAGTATCTTTTCCTTTGGAGAAGACAGGATAGAGTAGGTATAAGCTAGAAGATTGGCTCTGGTTTTTATTTTTTATTGTTTTTAAATTTATTTTATTTTTAAAAAATGTTTATTTGAGAGAGAACATGAGCAGGGGTGGGGCGGGGAGAGAGGAGGAATCCCAAGCAGGCTCCATGCTGTCAGTGCAGAGCCCGACGTGGGGCTCAAACTCATGAACCATGAGATCATGACCTGAGCTGAAATCAAGAGTCAGATGCTCAACCCACTGAGCCACCCAGGAGCCCCTGGTTTTTAAAATTCAGGTTAGAGGGTCAACTGGGTAGCTTAGTGGGTTGAGCGTCCAGCTCTTGATTTCTCAGCTCAGGTCATGACCTCGCAATTTGTGGGATTGAGCTCTGCATCGGGCTCCAGGTTGATGGCATGGAGCCTGCTTGGGATTCTCTCTCTCCCTCTCTCTCTGCCCCACTGTGGTGTGTGCACTCTCTCAAAAGAATAAACAAACAAACAAACATAAAAAAAAAAATATAAAATTCAGATTAGATGCTATAGAGCAGCACTGTCCAAGAGACCTTTTTATGATGGTCTATGATGATGGAAATCTATAGCCATGGCATGACTATTGAGTACTTGAAATGTGGCTACTGTAACTGAGGAATTGAATTTTTCATCTAATTTTGGTTAAAGTGTTAACATAGAGCTAGTGGCTTCCCCTATTGCACAGCAGAGCTCTTGAGTCATAAAAATTTTGCAATTTTAAAAAAGGAAAAATAGATTTTTTTTCAATGTGAGCTTGTAATTAAGTTTCTGTTGAAAAGGGAGGAGGGAAATAGGTGAACCTGAGGTAGGGGAATGAAACTGTTTAATGTTAAGAGATGAGATAGATATAGCTTTATCCCCGAGTGTCTCATGTACATTATGTCATAAGCAGTAGTAGGGGAAAAACGTGGGAGGAGAACAAAAGGAAGGAGAATAAACATTGAACTCCTCTTTGTGTAGTTATTTTGTTAAGAGGAGAAAGTAGGCATATTGATTAAAGACAATCGCCATTATTCTCAGTGGGGTGCCCAAACGCCAGTCTGGCAGTGGTTCCCCTATGCTACTGTCATGTGTTTGTGTCTTGTCAGATCTTTACATTTCCTCTCTGAATTGTGTGATCCTTAAACACGGTAATGTAAGAAAGGATGGCTGCTCATTGCCATTCTTGGTGTGATTGGAATAAGAAAGGGTTGACGGGGGAGGGTCACCTGAAGGTGAAATTTAGAAAAATGAAAAGTTTCAGTTTTGTTGCACACAAATATGACCTATTTATTGTTTAGGAACAACTGCTGGTGGTGCAAGAGGAGACGTTTATCTTTGTTATGAGGCAGTTGCTTTATGTCCTTAAGGCTTAATTGTAATCACTTTTGAAGAACTGTTTTCAAAGTTTAAGAGTATTGCAAAGGAAATTTTTCAAGTGGATTTTGTAACATAAAGTAAAGGTATTATTTTGTGAGTTTCATTTCAGAGAATCCTAGTTATTGGCTATTCAACTGAACACACAGTTTTGTTTCCTAACCATTTGCAAATGACCACATAAGGACATATTGATTGTTTGTAGAAGAAAAATGTTTTCCTTATTTTTTTTTCAATCTCAATACAGTAGGGATCCCATTGGAGAAATGATTACCGACTTAAACGTTATGAGGTCACATCTTTTATCACTTTGTGGTGTTATTAAAGAGAATTCTCTCGGGGCACATGGGTGGCTCGGTGGGTTGAGCGTCCACCTTTGGCTCAGGTCATGATCTCACGGTTCGTGGGTTCAAACCCTGTGTCAAGTTCTGTGTTGACAGCTCAAAGCCTGGATATTGCTTCAGATTCTGTGTCTCCCTCTCTCTGCCTCTCCTTCACTCACACTCTGTGTCTCTCTCTCTTAAAAATAAATAAAACATTAAAAAAAAATTAAAGAGAATTCTGTTTCATGACTTTCTTACCGCCTTTTTCTTCATTTCTTTGCAAATAACTCTTAGCTTTCATCTTCAAGAATTGCCTGCTAATAGTTTCTTATTCTTAAAGTAAAGAAATTATTACCTCAGGAAGCTTTGATAGGAGCAGCATACTGTGTTGGCTATTAACTGATAATGGATGCTTCAAGGTTTTGGCTCACAGAGATGCTTCCCACAGTTATGACGGCCTCTGTTTTACCTACTTTGACTATTTTTAGACTTTTTCCAGTTGAAATTATACAATATTTGTTTTGTTTTGTTTTCCCCTTAGGATATAATAACCAAAAGCTGGAAAATTTTGCAGAGCTGAGGTGGATTTGTTGTCTGTTTTGTTTTTTTTTTTGGCAAAAATTTAAATGAATTTTTATTTTTAATTTCTTGTTTTTCCCCAAAGCTGTATTTAGGATAATCCTGTTTGAAAATTTTCATTCATTTTAGGAAATTACCTATTTTGTTTGTTTCCATAAGTAAAGATACTGAGAAAGTTTTCCTTTATAGGACTGTTGTTTTTTTCCCCCTACCCCCGATATGTAACTATATAATATAGGTAAATAGGAGTTAGAGTGTTTTTATGAAAATTATTAGAGGTGTTTGAAACCTGATATTTATAACTACTTAGATTTTGGACTTTTTTCCCCCACCTTATAGAGTCCAGTTAACAATGTGTCTCCGTGCCATCATTAAATATGATTTCCCTGGTCACTGGCCAGCGGTAGTCGACAAGATAGACTATTACTTGCAATCACAGAGCAGTGGAAGCTGGCTTGGCAGTTTATTATGTCTGTATCAACTGGTGAAGACATATGAGTAAGTTGATTTCTGTTGGCTGAAGATACCAGTCTTGTGTTACTTAGAAAGGATTAAATTGCATAGAGAGATCTGCTCTATGGGTGTTCTGCAAAATCAGGTTAGTTTGGGAAATGTTAGGTTAAGCACAAACATGTTTATTTACTACAGTCATTCAAAGAACCTTTAATCTGCTATTGTACATTGCTAATCTCTAAGGCAGTGATAAGATATGCAGTGTTTCTTGAATTTGTCAGTTTCAGAGGCCCATTTAGTAACAGGTTTCCTTGGAAACTCTCATATAGAGGTACTCTAACATTTGTGTTCAGGTGGGTGCATTGTTAAGTAAACCAAACATTTAACTTTTTGGATGCAAGATGTTGAAGTTTCTTTGCTAGTAACCTTCTTTTCGATAGAAGTTGCTTGGGAGATAGGAGACTAGTGTCACATTTAATAGCATTGCTTTCTGGTTTCTAAGAGGATTGCTTCCTTCTTAGGTATGCAGAGTCCTATAGTTAAAAACTAGTTAGTTCAGACTCTGTAGAGTCTTTAGAAGATTATTTTAAATTGGGAGCAATTGAAATGATCTAAGAACACCTAAGTTTGCAAGCTATTTTAACTTCTCAATTTAGCGTATTATAAGAAGAAATGTTTTTTTCCCCACATTATAATAGGATTGTCCATTTAAAAAGGCATATCAACTTGTATTTTATAGGAAGAGTTGTGGTATGATGAAAATTTAGTAGAAAAATTCATTTAGGAAATTTGCAAAATAGTCTAGAATGCTTTTAAATCAATTTAAATCTTTCTAGAAAGATTTTAGTTTCGCTGCCTAAAACAGGGATGTGCTCTTTCAAAGTTTCTTCCAAGTTTATTCTAACAGTCCAAACAAAATGTTAGCCAGTGTTTGGAATGTTTTGTTAGCTTTATCTAGTTTAAAAAATATTTTTTATTCATTATTTATAGCTCTTTTGTAGGGGGGAAATGATTTTTTTGTCTTTTTGTCTTTGCTCATGTAGATATAAGAAAGCAGAGGAAAGAGAGCCTCTTATAGCAGCAATGCAAATATTTCTGCCTCGTATTCAGCAACAAATCATGCAGCTCCTTCCTGATTCCTCACATTATTCTGTTTTACTACAGAAACAGATTCTGAAAATCTTTTATGCACTTGTTCAGGTAAGTTTCTACTGCAGAAGAAAAATATAGGGTCTTGTAAATATGACATATGGAAAGTGCTTAATAAATGTCAGTTATTAAAAATTATTATATATTCTCACATGTATTTATTTATTTTTTAAAAATGTTTTATTTATTGAGGTTGGGATGAGGGGAACAGAGAGAGGAGAGAGAGAATCCCAAGCAAGCTCTGCACTGTCAGCATGGAGCCTGACGCAGGGCCTGATCTCACAAAACTGGGATCATGACCTGATCCGAAATCAAGAGTTGGACCCTTAACCGACTGAGTCACCCTGGTGCCCCTCACATGTATTTCTTAAAAAAACAAAAAACAAAAACAACCTCATGAGAGAATAGGCTCACAGAAATTAACTTAGTCATCCAAGGTTATCTTAGTGGCAGAGCTCAGAGTCACTGACTATACCTTTCACTCCAGTGTCTGAAGTGCTGGGTAAGGAAGAACCAGGGTAATTAACTGCCCCTAAATTACTTGCTTAATCTGTCAGCATTCTGCCTACTGATAAATTAGGATTATGGGAGAAGAGGAAGGAAAAGAAGAGGGTCCCTCTTTTACTGGGAAATCATACTGGTGATAGTTTCTTTGCAATTTGACCCAATTTAAAGCTAACAAAAAAGATTTAGTACCTCATTTTTCTTCACTTAAACTACTTCCTTTTTCTTATCTGAAAGCTGTAAAGAACATTAATATGAGAGTCTAAAACATAATTAGAAGGGGACAGAGATGGAATGTTTTAAATATAAAAATATTTTAAATTTAATCCTTGAAAGATTTAGATAAATTATTTAGATCTGGGTGGAGGAAGAATAATTGTCAGGCTCTAAAGTGTTTGAAGATGAATGAGTCATATCTCTGTTAGCATGCCTTTTTTTTTTTTTAAGTTTACTTATTTTGAGAGAGTGAGCGTGGGGTGGAAAAGGGGCATAGAGAGAGGGAGAGAGAATCCTAAGCAGGCTCCACACTCAGCGTGGAGCCCGACACAGGGCTTGATCTCATGACTGAGATCATGACCTGAGCCAAAATCAAGAATCATACGCTTGACCAACTGAGCCACCTAGACTCCTCTAACATGACTTTTTAGTTAGTCATGGCAAGAGGGTAGTGTTGTTGAGCTAGAGAGCCGAGATAGTTGGTTTTGTTCTTGTCTCCATATGCCACTTAATTAAGTACTTTTGTAGTATTTCAGAATATTTCACTTTAATAACAATTTATATTTTTAGATGAATCTTTTAAACTTAAAAAAATTTTTTTAATGTTTTTCTTTATTTTTGAGAGAGAGACAGAGTGAGTGAGGGAGGGGCAGAGAGAGAGAGGGAGACACAGAATCTGAAGCAAGCTCCAGGCTCTGAACTGTCAGCACAGAGCCCAACATGGGGCTTGAACTCACGAGCTGTGAGATCATGACCTGAGTCGTTTAACTGACTGAGCCACCTAGGCACTCCAGCATCTCTTAAACTTTTAATAGAGAATGATCTGATGTAGGTTTTTTTTGTTTTTTTGTGTGTGTTTTTTTTTTCCAGCTTAGCCTTTTGTAGGGAGATGGAAGGGAGGAGGAAGTGTATCTGAAAAGAGAGAAGAAACTAGGATACTTGGAAACTATATTCTGCCCCCCCACCCCTGCCCTTTTTTAAAACTAATAGAGAAGGAAGATAGATGGTACCTTTGGCTATTTATTAAAACACTGTTCAGAAATTTTCCTTGGGAGAAGCACTCTACTCTGAGGGAAATATTTTTTATTCAGTGAGATGTTCTGCTATTAGATAGAGGAACATCCCATTTATACAGAGGCTGGACTTCCCTTTCCCATCTAAAGAAGCATAGTAGGAATCAGGAAGTAAGAGGCTGATGAAATGATTTTCCTAAAGCCTCCACCTCTGTTTGATTTGCTAAGAGGGCAAAGTCTAGAATGTTTTCTCTCAACATTTGCTGCTGCAAACATAAAAAACCAATGCAAACCCTCAACATTTTTAATCACTTTGGTAATCTATTTTATGCTACTACATTAATATGCTCCCTCTGGGAATCCTGGAAGCAAAAATTCAGGCAGCTTTAAGAGGTACCATACAAGGATAATGTATGGAGAAAGTTAATGTCTGATAATTTGGGAAGAGGCAGAAAAATTTATTTTAAGGAGTATGATACAATTAAGTTGACTTTGTCTAAGTAGCATTTATTAAACATTGTGTACAGAGCATGTGGATATTCCATACATACTTCAGAATTCAGTTTGTCCAGAAGTGAACTCCTCGTCACTCTCCCACTAATGCTGAATCCTCTGCTCCCTATCTCAGGCCCAAACCATTCCCCATTGCACTTAAGCTGGGAACTTCCTAACATGGCTTATAAAACCCTTCTGGCTCCACCTTATCTTTTACCATTCTTACCTTTGTACTTTATACTCTAGGCATACCGAAATTCTTTCAGCTTCATGAGAACGTCATGCCTTCAGCCTCTGAAACGCTGTACAAAAATACAGGAACACTCTTGTCCTTTATGCCCTGGGCAGTTTGTGCTCTTTCTCCAGGTCTCAGCTTGTGTATCACTTCTAGAAAGATGTCCCTGATCCCACCAGCCTGGATGAGGCGATCCTTCCATGTGTGCCTTTAACAATGTTGTACTGTTTTTTTATCTGTATTATATATCCTACCATATTGTAATTCCTTGTTTATATGTGTGTTTTCCCTAACTAGAGTGTAAGCATTGTGAGGACAGAGACTGCCTCTTACCTGTCATTGTGTTCTTAACGTGTAGAGGTTTCGAAAATGCATGGATGCAGAGGCACTGTGCCTTGCCTCCTGTAACTCACAGTGTGGTTATAGAGTAGCTATGGTGTTGTGCTGCAGTGTAGAGGAAAGTAATTGAACAAAGTGTGTCATGAGGTAAAGATTTTCATTTAAGTGGTTAAAATGAGTTCTCACCACAAAAAAAGGTAATTGTGTGAGGTGATGGAGGTGTTAACCTTATTTTGGTAATCAATTAAAAAAATATATATATGTGCATCAGATAATCACATTGTGTATCTTAAGCTTACACAATGGTATATGTCAATTATATCTCAATAAAGCTGGGGAAAAAAGTGGTTAAAAGGAAAAGCTTGATACACAAAGGTGCAAATGGTAAAAATCACTTATCTAGAATCTCATGCTGAATAAATGAGACCTTACTGTAATAAAGTTTTTTTCTTTTTCATTTAAAAACGTTGCAGAGAAACAATTCATGGCATGTATACTTCTAGATTTTCAAAATTTTAGTTTATGTATATATGCTTATATTTAAGTTAAATTTACGTTGAACCATATGAAATTACCATTTTCATGGTCAAACGTTAACCATTGGATGTATTTCAGCCTTCCAATATAGGTGAAATTGTGGCTTTTTTCGGAGGGGAAGAATTATTGTTTGATGACATCGTTCTTTTGCTTTCAGTATGCATTGCCTCTTCAACTGGTGACTAACCAGACCATGACAGCGTGGATGGAGATCTTTCGAACTATTATTGACAGGACAGTTCCTCCTGTAAGGAAGGGCTTCTGTTCTTCAGAAAAATTGGGAAAACTTGGGTTTGGGATATTTGTGGTGGGCCAATTGATTATCTTAGCCTGCTATTTGTAAAAACAATTACTATTCTCATAAAAATAGTAATACTTATTTTTATAAAGTTCAGATAAGCAAAATTAATAAAATATATTTAATCCTACTAAAGACAATAAGAACCATTTTTTTTTTAATTTTTAAAATTAAGTTTATTTTGAAGGAGAGAAACCATTTTTAAAACTTGGTATTTATTTTTCTGGCCTTTTTTCCCCTCTGGATCTATATATGGCCACATTTTATTTATAAAAATGGCATAGGTAGGTACTGTTTTGAAATTCATTTTTCATTTAAAATCTCTTGTAAATATTTTTTATTATGAATGTTTTTATATTGTCATTTTTGTTGAATGCTTCATTTGCTGGACATTTAGGTGGCTTTAGGGTGTTGGTGTTTGAACTATAAGGATGTATGTAGTTAAATTTTTATGTACATACACTATTATTTTCTTTGGATAAACTCCTAGAAGTGTTTAAGACTTTGACAGATCTTACAAAATGCTCTCTAGAAACATTGTCCTGGATTATACTTTATTAAGTAGGGACTGAGAATGTCTGTCATGTTAAATTCTAAGGTTGCCAGTTTGGTAGATGAAAGATGGTGTCTCTTTTTTTTTAATTTTTTTTAAAATTAATTAATTAATTAATTTTAACGTTTATTTATTTTTGAGACAGAGAGAGACAGAGCATGAATGGGGGAGGGTCAGAGAGAGGGACACACAGAATCTGAAACAGGCTCCAGGCTCTGAGCTGTCAGCACAGAGCCCTACACGGGGCTCGAGCTCACGGACCGTGAGATCATGACCTGAACCGAAGTCGGCCGCTTAACCGACTGAGCCACCCAGGCGCCCCAACATTTATTTATTTTTGAGAGGCAGAGAGTGAACACAAGCTTGGGAGGGGCAGAGAGAGAGGGAGACACAGAATCTGAAGCAGCCTCCAGGCTCTGAGCTGTCAGCACAGACCCCGATGCGGGGCTCGAACCCAGGAACTGTTGAGATCATGACCTGAGCCGAAGTCAGCTGCTTAACCAACTGAGCCACCCAGGCACCAACCCCCCCCCCCCCCCGCCCTTTTTTTTCTTTATTTTAGTTCTTTTTTTTTTTTTTAACATTGACAGTGTATCATTTTTATCTGTAATAACAGTGATGCTGTATTTCACTAGTCAACCTAATAACTAGTCAAAATAACTAAATTAAATTACATATTTTTAAATGTAAGCTTGTCTTCAAATATGCAATATTCTTTCTTTTATCCATATCTTGGGACAGATTATATTGAGGTTTAATTTATATACAAAATATACAAAACTTAGGTAAGAGATCAGTGAATTTTGACAAACATTTACCTGCATCACTATTTCCTAGATCAAGATATAAAACCTTTCTGTCATCCCAGAGTTTCCTCAAGGGACATGGTGTTGTGTATTTTGTTTTACATTTATTTGGGCCTTTTGAAGGTAGGAGATAAATGTGAACAATAGCATTAGTTAGTTGAAATTTGCTTTGCTTATTTAATTCCTACCTAGCAATCCGTAAGTAAGAATTTGCATTTGTATGGCAACCTAAACTCACTATAATATTAATTTATAATAAGATTTATTTTGCTTTTGTTATTTACATAAACCCCTTTACCATGCAGGAATTTAATCTGGGTGTTTTTGTCCCCTTAGGAGACTCTGCAGATTGATGAGGATGATAGACCAGAACTAGTCTGGTGGAAGTGTAAGAAATGGGCACTACATATTGTAGCTCGTCTCTTTGAACGGTAATTCTGTTTACTAGATTTGTGATCTTATGGTCAATACCTCAGTACTGAATATAATAAAGCTCGATAGGTCCCTTGATCCTTCACAGTATATCACTGTTAGCCTTGTTTTTTATTTTTGAGAGAGCGAGAGAGCGAGCGAGCGAGTAGGGGGAGGGGCAAAGAGAGGGCAGGATACAGAATCTGAAGCAGGCTCCAGGCTCCAAGCTGTCAGCACAGAGCCCGACTCAGGGCTGAAACTCAAGAACCATGAGATCATGACCTGAGCCAAAGTCAGATGCTTAACCAACTGAGTCACCCAGGTGCCCCTCACTGTTAGTCTTTAAAGCCACAGTGGGCAAAAAGAAGTCACCCTTTGTTTGTTTTAAGGTAGGCCTAACTGTGATTATTGGTTTTGAGATTATAATGATGTGGACAGTCTTCTCTGGTCTTTCTGTTCTTCTGTAAAAAAAGAATGGGCATGACATTTTTTAGTTCATTGGAAATACCTAGGAATTGTACAAGAAGGTTCATGGCTACTTAGTTCCATAAGAAAGTTAGTGAAATTTAATTATTGATGCATTTTTTGAAAAAGAAAAAAGAGTCATATGTAATATTTTTATTTGTAATATTTGCCCTTTAGGAACTCTTGGTTAAGTAGGTGGAAGCTTCTGTCTGAAATTTTAAGTATGGCCCAGAATCTAAGTACAAGCTTATTATGATTTCATCTTGGGGCTTGTGGAAAAGGGGCAAGTGTTAGTTTTCTGCCCACATAGCATAGATCTTTCAACAAGGGATGGTATTTAAACCAGTGAGCATGCTCTTGTTTTAAAATTTTACAGCATTTAAACATTTTCTCTTTGTGTTTTAAGATATGGAAGCCCAGGAAATGTCACAAAAGAATACTTTGAATTTTCTGAATTCTTTTTGAAAACCTATGCAGTGGGAATTCAGCAGGTAATAAACGTATGCTTTTTAAATAGAAGGACAGTTACTCCTGAAAATAGTTGTCATTTCTATTCATTTAAAAGTAGATTATGAACATATTAATACATTATATATTTATAGGGGATAAAATGGCAGATCTGGGAATCTAATATAGTGCAATCAGTTTTAGAACCAAACGTCCTAGGGCAGCTTGCATAAGAAGTGTCCTTCCAAACTCCTAGATGCTAGATTCAAAGCTTTTAAGTTTATTGATACTGATGTCACAGTGACCAGTGCTTAGATTGGGTTCTTCTATTAACTCTTGGACCTCTTATGGGTTTCTTATTCTCTGTTCGTTTGATCTCCCCTCTTTGTTCTAAACTTTTATATCAGAAGATTTATGTAATGAATTGATTCATTTCAAGAGAGCTTGAGCTCAGAAATTAAGATCTTTGGTTGAGAACTTACACATTTTTGTGGAAGTTGAGGAACCATTCTCTACAGTGCAAATTAGGAGTTCTTGAGAAATAATCCAAGTTGATATTAATATTTAAAACGTACACAGGACATTTGGGCATGAAGATTGGTTGATCTGTATTGCCATTTGAATCACATTTTTGTTTATATTTCAACAAATAAAATTTAAACTATTCAAGCACTGGCTGTTTCAGGACTATAGTGAGGAAGCAAAGATTAATCAGACATAGTAAAAGGCTTTAATGATATAGAGGGTGTTTCTAGATTTTTATAAATCTATGCATATTAGTCTTCTTTATTGTCAGTGATATCAAGCTAACTGCCTCAAACCTGTCATCATAGATGGAGTACTTCCTTTGATAGATGATCGTTTTGTCTACTATCATTTTATAGATTATCATTTCTAAAAAGTACCTTGCAACAATTCAGGAAAGCTGTGGCTGTAATTTTCTCACAAATTATTTTGTTGGCCCACAAGACAGTCTGTAGGGAATATTAGTGAATAATGAATAAAATTATCTGTTCAGCCATTCAGTATGGAAACTAGGATAATCAGGAAGCCAGGCAGTTCTGTCTTCTATTATTTCCACTGCAGTTAAACTCATTAACCATCTTGAAGTTGATGCCTTCTTGAAGTGTGTTTGGCCGAGTTTTTCCAGTGTCATGTAAACGTGTGTATGTTTTGTATGTACATACACATTCAGATTTGATGGCATTGCATCCATGTCATAAACTATTTGTACATTGGTTATTTAAGATATATATTCCTAGCATTTAAAAATTATTTTCTTATTAAAAACTGTTGTCTCCTTTGCTGTTGTTTCTTTGGGTGAGCCAAACTGTCTAGGAAGACCCATGTTCCATAGCATCCCCTTTTGGCCTGCATTGCAGAAAGGGCATTTAGGCGATGGTGGGACTTCTTACAATGCTTATAAACCTAATTTTACATAACTTGAGCTGAATTTATGTTCTGAGTTCATCAATTCTGTACATGTTTTGAGAGAACTCTCTTTATTTAGCAGTTTAGGTTTAAGCTTGCTATCCTGAAGTGCTCTGGGACTGGGAATTGGAAGATTTGGATTTTGTCGTAGTGCTATCTCTGATGGGCAGGTCCTTGGGATAGTCATAAGCCACTTTGGGCATGGTTCCTTCCTTAGAAACAATTTAAAAAAAAAAAAAAAAAACAAAAACTTTTCAGTTTTGTGTTATATTTACAAAGACTTTCTGTGGTGTGGGATTATAAAATAAAATTCTTCGATATTTTCTTCTAGGCATTCTAGAAGAATATATAGAAATATATAGAAAGAATATATAGAAAATATCTAGAAGATATTTTCTTCTAGGCTTTCATTTTTGTTGTTGAAATAGTTCCCCATCTGGAATTAATTTTGGGATGGAGTTTAGTTAGGGAGCCAATTTATTTTTTTTTCGTGGGGCTAATCAGTTGTCCTGATACTGTTTTCTGGATAACTTATTATTTCTCTTCCAATTTGAAATGCAGCTTTATCAAATAATTAAAATCTGTTAATGGTATCTCTTGCTGTATAGATGTTTTCAGTGTTCATTTTGTGAAGTCTGTTATTATTTCTCTTAACCGGAGTCTTAACTTATTTGAAGAGCTTAGTTACATGGAATAGAGCATAGACTTGTGACTTGTTCTGCGTTGTTCCACAGGTTAGAAGTAGGACAAAAGGCTGGAAATCCCAGTGAGACGTCCTTCAGTTCAGTATAACTTGGATCCATCTAATTAAAACTGCCCACATGTTTTCTCACAAAATATTAGTTTCTCTAAAAATCAGTTTATTTGTATTTTTGTGGATTCTGGGTTTTATGTCATGCCTAAAATGCCCCTCCCTTTAACCTTAAAATTATTTATGTTCTCCTATACTTTCTTTCCCATTTACCTGTAGGTACTACTAAAAATTTTAGACCAATATAGACAGAAAGAGTATGTAGCCCCCCGTGTTCTTCAGCAAGCATTCAACTATCTCAATCAAGGGATTGTTCATTCTGTCACCTGGAAGCAGATGAAGCCACACATACAGGTCAGTGTCAGGGAATAGCTCTCCAAAATTATTCTCTGGTTAAGTTAGGTTTTCTAGACACTAATCCTGTATGTCATATTTAACATATTTTTATTTCTATTAATTTCAAATGTGTGCAGTCTTATATTTGATAGGAAGGGCTTGGAAATTTAAGTATTTGAGAAGAGTGAAGCTTTCAAGTTTAATAGAGTTGTAAGACCTGGATTCATTTGGTCTTTCTTGGAGTCTCATGTGGCCTCAGTTTCTCCTCTGTTCAGTTGGCTAGTGTTTTTCTATCCTTCTTATCTTCTTTTTTTTAATGTTTTTATTTATTTTTGAAAGAGAGACAGCATGAGTGGAGGAGGGGCAGAGAGAGAGAGAGAGGGAGACATAGAATCTGAAGCAGGCTCCAGGCTCTGAGCTGTCAGCACAGAGCCCATCGCGGGGCTCGACCTCACGAACCATGAAATCATGACCTGAGCCAAAGTCAGACGCTCAACTGACTGAGCCACCCAGGCGCCCCTCTATCCCTCTCATCTAAAGGTCACTAGGATCAGATGTGGTATTGTATGCAATAGCATTTTGAAAAGAGTCACCAGGGCTGTACTAAGGTAGTATTATTTTGCAGTAGATGAAGCCTGAAGCATGATCATTTTCTTTTGTAGATAGAAGCTAATGAGGTTTTTATTTTTCTTTTTGGCTTAAGTTCTGTAGCAGAAGTTATAGTTTTCTGTTTTTATATCAATTGTTTACTTAAAGATAGAATTCAGCCTCATTAAAGAACAAATGAGAATCAAAAATTATGAGCCATTAATGAATAAATTCTTATATGTATGTAGATAATTTTAGGTAATTCAGGGATGTTAGGAACTGAATTTTTTTTTTTCTCAAACTGTGAATTCTTAAATTCTGTAATCTCTATGATAGTTCCTAAAAAGGAAAACACATTTCTTTACTTTGCCTTTGGTGTCCAGGATGGAATTTGCTTAGTATTACTTTATTACTGGTTTTATAAATATAATATCTTTTGTTTTCTGTAGACCTCTTAGTAATATTTGTCTAATCCTATTGATCAAATAGTGATAATTTCTTTGCAGTTAATAATGGTACTGATTTCATTTTATATGCTATGTTCTTATAAAGTAAGAATGGATTTTTTTTCTTTACTTGATGCCTTTGGCCTTATTTTTACATAGCCATTGTATAGGAATAAGAAAAGTCCAGTCTCTTGGTTGAATTTTTTTCTCCCAGAATTTAATTTGGAATAAGTGAGAAGAGATGATCCTATTTCTACATGTATAATTGTTAAATGGGCTTAGTAGAGCATTAGCAGCAGATGTGATTTTTTTTCTGACTGAAACCTGCATTTCTAGAGTAGGAAATTAGGTTTTTGAAAGTGGAAGAGGAAAAGAAATTTTAATATTGCTGGCACGTTGACATTTAGGACCAAAATGGAAATGTAAGAATGTTCACAATAAGAAATACAATAATAAATATAATCTTGGCTTGATAATTATCTCTCTTCCTTAAAGAATTAAGGTGTGTTTAATATTGATCTGTTAGTAAAACTTTATTATCCCTGCTTTTGCTTCCAAGAATAGCATTTCCATTCATCTCTTTATATTTTAATCAGTTGTTTAAAAACAATCTTAAGTTTAATTCTGTCTGCCCCACACCCGCAGGCTCTTGCTTTCCTGCTTTCCCCTCAGCCAACACAGGCTGAACACAAAGATTAACAGTTTGGAAAACGAACATCAGAAAGGCTATCAGTAAATACATTATTAATATTCCCCAAATTTGAATAGCCTATAGCCATTTGTTGTTTTGTTTTTTCTCTTCTTAGAATATCTCTGAAGATGTGATTTTTTCTGTGATGTGTTATAAAGATGAGGATGAAGAACTGTGGCAAGAAGATCCATATGAATATATAAGAATGAAATTTGGTAATCGAGATGATTTTATTCCTCATTACATTAGTCCCTTGATATGTAGAGTAATATAACTTAATTTATATTTTATTGCTGTATTAAATTCCCAAAGTTCTGCTTTACATGAGAAACTCTGAAGAGTTTGATGTTCTCTTGAGCCAGTGGACTTGAGGCCTTTGAGTGTAAAAGATGGAAAGCTGTTTTGTTCACCCCTCTTAGGGGTGCCGAAGCAGTCATGGAGCCAGCTACAACGTTTTCTGTTTTGATGCTGATCTGGAGGGACCATCCCTATCTCTACCTTTGGGAATACCCATTTGTAGGTTGGGTTGTTCTTAGTCTGGATCGTTTGGATTTCTGCATATTTTAGGAGCATTCCAATTTAGTATGCTTCTTTATCTTAGTGGCTAAGTATTCCAGAAGAGAGTGAGATTACCACTGTGTGGTCCCGTTCTCTGGAGGTTCTTTTTGCTTGGATTTTTCTGGCAGTTATTGAGTTGTGTAGGTTGCCTGAGTTCATTCCCTTTTACCCTGGTTTAAATGAGTCGCTTCATGGAATACTGTCACTTAACATAGCAAAATGTTGTTTGAATACCTGTTTCTCCTGCAGCTTAGAGCCATTTGAGGGCAGGGACTTTATCTTGTTTATTTGCTTTATGTTGCATTCTCCATCCCTCCTACACCTCTCCATTCCTCTACTAGTATTTGGCTCTAGTCTACCTTCAGTAAATGTTGAAATAAATAATTGATAAAATTAGCCCTGCCCAAGTCATGATGAAGATAGTGACAACATGGTGCTTTTCCCTTGTTGGGCCAGGTGTCTCTGGCTACTTCAGTCTGCTGGTATAGATGCTAAATTATTGGGTTATATTATTTTTACAGTGCTTTGTACTTAGTATTGTTTGGTCTATTGAGTGAGGGAATGCCTCTTGTCTTGGAGACAAAGTATGGGAAAAGCAAATGAATGAGAAACAGTATTTACCATCTGCTTTATCCCTCCATTCTACCATTTCCTTTTGAAAGTCATTTCACATATGCATGATTTATTTCTCCTTCCTAACGCTTTTGTTTTCTGGAAAAGAGTGATTAGCCTATCTTTCTTCTGTCTTCTTCAAGATATTCTTTTAGTGTTTAGTTTTTCTTTAATACCTGTGTGTTTTTCTAATGTGCAGAGTATTTGCTTAGTGTTCAGGAAGCTATCATTATTTCACTTTTCATGTTGAATGAGATAGTATCTCAGTTTTTAGAAATATAATACTTAAGAGCTGTGAGTGTTGATTGATAGAATTTACATTTTATTGATTAAAATAATATGGACAATTCAAGACTAACTGAAGTATTTTTTGAAAAATAATCTTTTGTGTACTAGAACATAGTGCCTACTATTTTTTTACTTTTGGATATATTGGATGCATATATTTTGGATACATATATTTTACTTTTGGATAACTATAGGAAAGAATAATTATAGAATCGTATAATTTTCTTTTTACATTTTTGTCATTTATAGTTATTTACATGAACAAATTATTCTTACCTAAATGCATTGACTGATACTAATAATGTTTTTAGATTTGGTAAAAACTATGAGAGCTCACAGGTTCCTGATGTTATGACATTATGGGTGTGATGCTGGCTTGGTCACTTATTTCTAAATTTTATTAAAAATTTTTTTTTAATGTTTATTTATTTTTGAGAGAAGGAGACAGAGCATGAGCAGGGGAGGGGCAGAGAGAGAGGGAGACACAGAATCTGAAGCAGGCACCAGGCTCCGAGCTGTCAGCACAGAGCCGGATGCCGGGCTGGAACTCATGAGCTGTGAGATCATGACCTGAGCCAAAGTCAGACGCTTAACCGACTGAGCCACCCAGGTGCCCACACCAGGTGCCCTGGTGTGATTGTGGGCAAGTTACTTACCCTCTCTGAGATGCAGTGTTTTCAGCTATAAAATCAGCAATGCTAATAGTGTTGGGAAGATTAAGCAGGATAATAGTTTATTAACTTATTTAACTGCTTAGAGTAGAATGTTAGATGGTTGTAAAATCTTAGCATAGTGCCTACCAAAGAAGTAAGTGCCTGGTACAGTAGGTAATCTCATTAGTATAGTGCCTGGCACTCAATAAGTGATAGTTATTAGTATTATTACATTTGTATTTTATATTTTGGCAAAGACTTAGATTTTTTTTTTATATATATTGAAATATGGGCATATAAGATACTTTTCAAGTTTTCAGATTTTTATCTATAACTACCTATTCTGAAATTTGTGAAATTTTTCTTGACATTAAACAGTGTGTTTTAAATAGGTGTGTATTCAATAAATGCGCATTGAATACCTGCTAAATCTACCTGTTGACAGAGCTGAGCGCTGGCCTAGCAGTCCATCAAGGCTTTTACACTTGTGGTTCCTTGGCTTGGAGAGCTTTCTCTTTAGAATTCCATGTAGAGTTTTCTCCCTCATTCATTCAATTTCTGCTTAAGTGTTCCCCTAACAGAATTAAAGATGGTTTCCCTGACACCCCATTTCCCTCACTCTCCATACTCCATCATTCTCTTTCTCCTTATCCTGTTGTATATTTGTTCTGAGCCTGACTTATTATGTGTGTATGTGTGTATATGTGTATAATTGGTTTCTTTTTTTTCCACCATGTGAGCTCTGTGAGGGCCCTGTTTGATCGTTGTGTCCCCAGAGCCTAGAACAGTGCTGGCACATAGTAAGCACTAAATAAATTGTTGTTGTTTTTTGATAGAAAGCACTTTTCCTGTGAAACAGATATGCCAGCCATGTATTATTCTCTTTAATATGCTTGTTTAAAAGGACAGCCTACAGAGTTTGAGAAATAATTGTGCATGGGAGCACCGGTACACCTTTAACTTTTTTATGCTATAAACCAGTGTCATATGTGGACTGTTTTATTTTTTTGTTTTGGAATAGTGGTCAGTCAGGTTTAAAATCTATAATAAGTAATTGTATTTTTACTAATGTGGTTTAACCTTTTAAAATCTTAGATATTTTTGAAGATTATGCTTCTCCCACCACAGCAGCCCAGACTCTCTTATATACTGCTGCAAAGAAAAGAAAAGAGGTATGCAGTAATTCTTTTTAAATCCAAGATTGAGAGGTGCACTGTGTGGATTTGACACTCTGTTATACCCCTAGTATTTGACAAATTATATTATTCATTATAACCTATCACTTTAGGAATATTTTTCTGTCCTAGTAAGGGAAAAGGGTTGTTTTCTTAATTATAATTGCTTGATAAAACACAGTAAGATGGCTTTAGTTTTGAAAATTTGTACATCCTATTTAATACTATAGCAGTTGGGCAGTGAAAGCTCACGTAGACTAAAACAGATTCTTCTGTTTCTGTAGGTGTTACCAAAAATGATGGCATTCTGTTATCAAATCCTGACAGACCCGAACTTTGACCCTAGGAAGAAAGATGGAGCCCTGCATGTGATTGGTTCCCTTGCTGATATTTTATTGAAGGTTCAACTACTCAAAATATAATTTACTTGAGCATAGGCAAATGAGAGGATATGACAGTTATGAATAATTTAAAACTTGTGACTGCTTCTGCATAATTGATTTGACTGTAAACATCCTTTTCTCTGTCACCCGTTTCTTTGATTAAAACAAAAATTTTACTTTGTCAGTTTTTCAGCATGAAACTGTTGCTAAATTAAAAAAGGATGCAATATGATTTTAGTGTTATTGCTGCAAAAGTCAATCAGTATCAAATTATTTTGTAAGGTACTATTTCTTGTTTTAAAACATACAATATGTAGGTCAAATAATTTTATAAAATTACACATAGAAGTATACTAAGCATAAGTCATAATAAACACTTTATTTGGTTGTGATTTTTATATATGAAAAAGGCATTGATAAGTTAAAACTTCATATCTATCTCCTAACAGAAGAGTTTATTCAAGGACCAAATGGAGTTGTTGCTACAGAATCATGTATTTCCACTATTATTGTCTAACCTGGGATATCTTCGAGCTAGAGTAAGTTTTCCATATTTCCATTGTGTTTCTTAAAATGTTCATTTGTGGGGCACCTGGCTGGCTTAGTTAAAGGAGCATATGATTCTTGATCTTGGGGTTGTGAGATCGAGCTTCACGATGGGTATAGGGATTATTAAGAAAAATAAACTTTTCTTTTTTTTTTTTAAGAAAAATAAACTTTAAAAAATGCTCATTTGTAAGATATTTTTTGAACTAAATGTTTTTGGATAAATTGACCTTTTACCATGTATCGGAACAAAATGAAGTCAGTCAGACTGTCCCTTATGGTCACATAAGCTGAATAAAGAACAAACTAATAAATAAAGGATTTATGGATTTTAATTCCAGCTGCTTTAGATTTTCACTCTAGCCCCACTTGCTGCATTCATAAAACATGGAGTGAGAGGGATAATGTTATAGCAATAGTACAATGTAAATTTATAAACTGATTAATTTTCAGTGTCCAAAACAACCTGAAATTCTAGTTTGGCTAAAACCTTAATTAGTACAGATAGTATATTAGGTCGATATGCCTTAGAAAAATGGAGAAGATAATAATTCACATAAACTTATTTGTGTTCTAAGTGTATATGACTTCTAGAATCAATATCTTTTATGGAGAAATAAAAATAGAACTTTAATTCGAGAGCCTAGTGTTTATCTTTATAATTACATCAACACAAAAAATGTCTTGCTATAAAGAACATACGTTAACAATGTCTTACACACTAAAGCCTTTTTATAAACAGATGGCAACATTCCCTGGAGAAGTATTTGGGCACATGTAGATTAGAGGTATGGAGGGCATACAAGTGTTTTTATAGGTAGGCTGTAACCTTTGACAGGCTGTGTGAATTGTAATTCTCTTGCTAAAAGTCTTTTAGCAGTAAAACAAATTACCATTAATTGTGTCTTATGTACATGGAGAATTAAAGTA
Source organism: Panthera leo (assembly GCF_018350215.1). Classification (NCBI taxonomy): domain Eukaryota; kingdom Metazoa; phylum Chordata; class Mammalia; order Carnivora; family Felidae; genus Panthera; species Panthera leo. The sequence goes on along the minus strand of NC_056685.1, from coordinate 63,163,449 downwards.
ATAATATGATTCTGTGGTCTAATAGTTTAAAGTTTGGTAATCTATATAAGATTTAAAATTCTTCATACCTTATATGAGCAAAAAAGTTTGCTAAGTCCTTACATGAGTAAGAGAAAATAATATTTCATTTGTTTGCTGGGAAGGCCAGCAAATGAAAGTTAAACGTTGGTTTGTAGTAGCTCTTACATATAAATAACACATTAGTTATGACTCATCATATTTATTAAGCATAAACAGGATTTCTTTTTTCAGAGACGCTTCAGTTAGGCCCATTTTCTTTTCCCTGTGAAAAATTGCGTGTAGATAATTTAGAAGTAACAACTGCCTTTTTAAATAAAAAGAGTGGGAAGTCCAGAAGTTAAAAACTATGGGTAATATGCTACCCTCCAAAAACAAACAGTACTTGGTAGAGTTAATGATATTTTACTAAGAAGTTCTTATGTGCATGACTTTATTATAGAATGCCACAATCCTAACAGTTTCCTACTTAATTTCTTCTTATAGTCCTGTTGGGTACTTCATGCGTTTAGTTCTTTGAAGTTTCATAATGAGCTCAATCTGAGAAATGCAGTCGAACTGGCAAAGAAGAGCCTGATTGAAGATAAGGAGATGCCTGTCAAAGTTGAAGCTGCCCTTGCTCTTCAGTCATTAATTTCTAACCAGACACAAGGTAAAGCCAAAAATACCTTTTAAAGGGTTTATGTTATTTTATTTTTTGAAATCCTTTCTTCTTATCCTAATAAGGATGATTTCTCTGAGTCTTCAGGTGCAAGGTTTAGATTTCTGAGCTTTTGTTCCCTCAGAATTTTATAGCAGTTTATCCTTGCCCTTTTCAGGAGTTCCTATTGACTGGTCTCCAGAAAAATTTTGGATTAGGAAATAAGTTGATAGTTATTGGCCGCTGGGGTAGGCTGGGAATCAGGAGACCTGGTGTCTAATTTTGATTGTGCTACTAGGTTGCTGTGTAAGCCTGTGTAGAGGCATAACATCTGTCAAGGGTTAGCTTTCCATATATTTAAATTCAGGGGATTGAACTAAATGGCCTCAAGAGACCTTTCAGCTCTAGGACTCTGATTCTACTAGTTCTGAAAGTAGCAAGTGGAATTTCTGGTGAGTGATAACACAGATAACTCGTTTGTTTGTTCAGAAGAATATTCTGTTCAAAGTTCAAGTAAACCTTGGGAAGTAAATTCAGTTTTATGAAGTACGTGAATCTAATTTACTTCTGTTCAACAGTGTTTCAGTGGGAAGACTGAATATTGTACAAGGACATGTGGGAGGAAGTATTCAGCATAGTTTTTATGTACATGATTTTTTATACTTATATCTTGATATATACATGTTCTGTAAGTCATCCTGATGATAGAACGTTTGTATAATTAGAATTTCTCAATGAAGGGTCTTGGCATTTTGGGCAGGACAGTTCTTTCCTCTGTAGGATTGATTGCCTTTAATTAAGGGGAAGTGGATGTGTTAGTGAAGATTATTTTGGTATAGCTTTTAAAAAATTTTTTTTATTTTGAGAGAAACAGAGAATGTGCTGTGGGGAGGGACAGAGAGAGAGGGAGACAAAGAATCCCAAGCAGGCTCTGTGCTTCAGTGCAGAGCCTGATGCGGGACTTGAACTCACAAACTGTGAGATCATGACCTGAGCCGAAACTAAGAGTCAGACGCTTAACTGACTGAACCACCCAGGTGCCCTGGTACAGCTTTGTATCTTATACCATAAAGCAAGTATCTGTCAAGAGCCTATTACCCTGTGTCACTTAACCTTGTGACCAAGTTAATTTCTATCGCCAATTTTGAATACCTAATTTTTTTACTCATTTTGTTTGTTTTATTGCATTAGCTAAGGAATATATGAAGCCACACGTAAGGCCTATCATGCAGGAGCTGTTGCACATTGTTAGAGAGACAGAAAATGATGATGTCACTAATGTTATCCAGAAGATGATATGTGAATATAGTCAAGAAGTAGCTTCAATTGCTGTTGATATGACCCAACATTTGGTAAGAATGGGCAAAGTTTTATGTTAGTTTGAAAATAAATTCAGCCTTGAATAATAGAAATAAAAGCCTTGACTGATCTAAGTAAATTGAATTCCAAAATTTGGAGTTCAGTTTTATATGTAATTGAAATGTTAATATAAAAATGTTTGCTCTAGTAATTCTGACAGTTGTTAATTTCTATATTTAATTAGACTTAAATCTAATAACATTGGGATCATTTCATCTGTAATATTCTGAGATTTTACAATGATGTAATTTGTGAGCTTTTTAAATTTTCATTTTGTGGGTTTTGAATCTGGAAACTCATTTCCTTCAGTTTTGGGCAATTTTTGCATTACTTATTTGATTAATTTCTCCCTACCATTTTTTTTTTTTTTTTCCTATTCTATAGTTCTGATAAGGAATATTGGATCAGGACCGAGTCTTTAATTTTCTTACCTTTTTTTCTCATCTTCCATGTCTATCTGTCTTTTTTGTTTCATTTTCTAGGTGATTTCTTAACTTTGTCTTCTACCTTCTATCAAATTTTTCACTTGACTATTGCTAGATTTCAGTTTTCTTAGACTTTGGGTTTATTTGTTTAATGACAACCAGATGTTAAATAATAGCTAATTGTTATAACTAATGTATATTCCACTCTAGTGACTAGATAAGGAAAAATTGACTGTACTTAAAACATGATAGTCTATCATTGATTTACTTGGTAAAGTGTGTAACTTATGTTTGAGCAATGCTGACGTCTAGATGAGTGCCACTGCCCTTTTATTAACTTACAACAACAACGAGGGGTAGGTGTAACATTACTAATTGTTGAATATGTTTACGTTATGTTCATAGGCTGAGATATTTGGCAAAGTCCTTCAAAGTGATGAATATGAAGAAATCGAAGACAAAACAGTAATGGCGATGGGAATTTTACATACTATTGATACTATCTTGACAGTTGTAGAAGATCATAAAGAGGTGGAATTTGTGTTTTATTATGTCATTATAGTACCATTAACTGAAATTTATATGATCAATGGGCATGACTTTAAAGTTGCTATTTAGGGGCGTCTGGGTGGCTCAGTTGATTAAGTGTCTGACTCTTGGTTTTGGCTCAGGTCATGATCCATGGTTCATGAGTTCGAGCCCATGTCAGCTGTGCTGACAGCTGCAGAGCCTGCTTGGGATTCTCTGTCTCCCTCTCTCTCTCTGTGCCTTCTCTGCTCTCTATCTCTCTCTCTCAAAATAAATCAACGTTAAAATTGCTATTATATATGTTGCTAGATTTTAAAAATTACCTTCAAATTTTCAAAGGCCATATTAAAATGATTGAGGGGGGAAATATTACATGTTGTTGTAAGGTATATAGGACATTTCTGTATTATTAAACTGAGTTTAGTTCATCACATCTGTGTTCCAGGCTAGATTTTTGGGGAATATCAAATTGAATAAGACATGAACTCTGCCTTTTGAAAAAAAAATTTTTTTTTAACGTTTATTTATTTTTGAGACAGAGAGAGACAGAGCATGAACAGGGGAGGGGCAGAGAGAGAGGGAGACACAGAACCCGAAACAGGCTCCAGGCTCTGAGCTGTCAGCACAGAGCCCGACGCGGGGCTCGAACTCACGGACCGCGAGATCGTGACCTGAGCTGAAGTCGGCCGCTTAACCGACTGAGCCACCCAGGCGCCCCGAACTCTGCCTTTTGGAACCCACAGTCTAGTCCTTCTTGTAGAGAGTGATAGCCATTCAATCACAGTGGCAGATATTAAGTAGTGGAACAAAATTCAAATGTAACAAACATCATGAGAATGGAAGGGAAGAAGAACTTAAAACATCATCTTTCTTAAACTGAATTCCAGAACCATATTGGGAGAAGAATTTGTGCAGATAGTTATTAGGTGCTTTCCCCTCTGTTCACTGATAGGATTTTACTAGTGTCACCATGAGATCACTGGAGCTGGTAAATGGTAGTGTCCTTTTGCAGAAGTGGAAAACAAGTTTATGTAGTATCAGGAGTCTTGCTCATGGCCATAGAGTTTTGGGTTTGCAGTCAGATTATTCTGATAATATATCCATTTATCTCCACCTGAAACCTGCCACCCTCCTCCCCAAGTATTACATCGCCTTTCAGATTTGAGTTGGTTCCTTCTGTGAGCTCAGGCTGACTTGCTCAGCAATGGCGGCAGCTCCTGTTTCATACAGTGGGACTTAGGAAGCAGGTGGTGGTTCTTTAAATAGCATTGTTAAACCCCGTGGCTGTTGATTTATCCTGTGTTTATCACACACCAGTGGAAAATTACTGGATTCTTAAAAACAGTTCGATATTCTTCTCTTGGGCAGGCCTCCTTCACCTAAAAAGGCTTAATGTGAATTTTTATTCCCATATTCATTATTTTATTTTTGTATTCTTGTTAAAACTGTATGGGCCATTCAGGAACAGTGAGATGTTCCAAATTACAACAAGCATACTGAAGGATAATTCTTTTGCCTTATATGCAGAACTCGTATTTTTAAATTTGGAGACCTTAGAAATCTCCTAATCCAGTTTTCTAACATATGTGTGTGTCGAAGATGGGCAGTAGTAAAATGAGCAGCAGGATTAGTTTGAAAACAAAACAGTACTTTACCTTTTTGTTTTAATATTTTTACTCTTGATATTAATTTTGCATTTCAGATAAAGTTAAAGGAGCATGTGAACTTACTGTGATTATCAAAGGAGGCATGGTTTAAAATTGAGAAGCACTAATCCAATCCAGCTTCCTTACCTATGAAAAAAATGTGAAGCCTTCAGTGAGTGGCTTTACGAAGGTCATAGATAATTAGAGGCAAAACAAGGAGTAGAATCTTGGTCTCCTGACTGCCTGTCTTGGGATTTTGAACTTTGGCTTATTAAAAGCCAACTTTGAGAAAAATCTTTCCTTAAAAGGAAAAATCACATGTGTATGAATACATGCACACTGAATATATGCAGAACAAAATTAGAAATCTAAACCAGATGTTTACATATATGCAGTTTTCTTTAATGATTTAAATATATTGACAAATTTTCAAACTGGAGATTTTGGATCATTTGAACTTTAACACAGTACTTTAAAGCTGAATATTCAAAGAATATGCTCAAAAGTTGAAATAGGATACTTAGATGGACAATGTAACCCATGATGGAGTTTAATTTTTGCTTATTTAAAAAATACTTAGTACAACCTGTGTTGAAAAATTCAAAAGACATGAAAAGGTATTCAGTGAAATTTCACCTTCTCACTCAGCTCCCCAGATGTCATTCTCCTCTGTGGAGGAGGTAGTTCCTCTCCTAGGTTTTTGTACCCTTCCAGAGATATTTTCTCTTATAACATCTAAGTAAAAAAAAAAATGAGTGTGTATTTTTTTCTTTTATGAAAATGATAGTATACAGTTTTTATCTGCCATTTTTGAATTATGTCTTGGTCATCCTTCCATAATTATTAGCCACTAAAGTTAGTATTTTTAGTAGTTGCATAATCTTTCTTTATGTGTCAGTTTATTCAACCAGTCCCTCATTAATGAATATCATTTAACTGTCCCTTCCTAAACGGACCTTTGGTTGTTACTAATCACAAACATTGCTGCAGTGAATGGCCTGTTACATGTCATTTGCACAGGTAATAATATGTCTGGAGGACAGATTCCTTGAAGTGGACTTGCTGGGTCAAAGGATCTTGAGAGATAATTGCTAACTTGGCCACATTACACTCCCCAAATCAATGTACAGCAGTGCCTCTCTTCCCAGCTAATACTTTTTGATCATTGCCAGTTTGTTAGGTGAAAAATGGTAATCTTGGGCTTAGAATTTGTACCCTTCTCATGTATGAGAGTTAATATCTTGTTATAAGCTTAAAGTCTGTTTCTATTTCTTTTTTATGACCTTTGCCTTTTTTTCCTCTTGACTTGATTTCACGGGAGCCAATTTGATATTTGTGGTACCATTTGAAAATATTTCCCTCAATTTTTCATTCATCTTTGACTTTTCCCTACACTATGCAGATATTTTTAATTTTTGAAATCAAATGGCTCAATATATTTGTTTCTGATTTTTGGCCTTTGAGCCATTTTCCATCTTCAGGATTATGCACAACTTCTTTTCATTTCTTCTCGTATTTCTATGGCCCAAGTTTTCACGTTGAAATCTTTCATTCACTAGGAACTTACTTTATTGTAAAATATGAGGTTAGGAACTAATTTAATTTATAATTTTATTATGGATTTAACTCTCACTTCCATCATTCGTCTGCTTTTCAGAATTTCTTGGTTATTTTTTTCACTTGAAATTTAGAATTGTCAACTTATCCCTCCAAAAAAGTTTTGTTGATGTTTTTACTGGGTTAGTATTTATAGAGTAAGAGTTATCATGGTGGATTTTATTTTATCTTTTATTTTATTTTTATTTATTTTAATGTTTATTTATTTTTGAGAGAGCACAAGTTGGGGAGGGACAAAGACAGGGGGCAGAGGATCCTAAGCGGGCTGTGTGCCGACAGCAGTGAGCTTGATGTGGGGCTCGAACTCAAAAACTGTGAGATCATGACCTGACCGGAAGTCAGATGGCCAACCAGCTGAGCCACCCAGACACCCCAGTTATCACGATGGATTTTAAACTAAATGTTTAAATTTGTCTTTAGGTTACTCAGCAGTTAGAGAACATCTGTCTGCGGATCATTGATCTCGTTTTACAGAAACATGTAATTGGTAAGTTCAAAGGTAGAGTAAAAAAGTTAATTGATATTTTTTAACTTGGTAAACTTAAAGTGCATTTTTAGCCCTTCAGATTCAACAGTATGGACAATTTTGAAGGAGAGAAGCTTTCATTTTCTTCTGTTTTTTGGATATACTTTCGAGTATTATATATCTGTATTTTCATTTAGAGAAAAATTTAATACATCCAATTAAGAATTCCTAGTCTTGGAATTGAAAAATGTGAAATGATAGATCTATGTCTTTTCAGAAGTATGAAATAATTATTGTTCCGTTATCTATTATAGAGCCCAACTTCTGAATAGAACCAGTAACTAATAGAATCAGGATGTTACAATAGATGGGAATTTGTAGAAGAGGCTGTTTTTCCAGTATCCAAGCACTTTGCAGGTGGCAGCCCCAGTCCTGTGCCCTGGAGAGTGTTGCAGCCTACATAGTGTGCAGACAGAAAGCTGAAAGAAAAGCGTGTTACTGCTTAAGAGCAGTTGTCTCTAAAATTTTTCTCACTCACACCATTGATAGAAAATTGAGCATGCATTTCTAATATATGTGAATGATATTTGAATACAAATTATAGGCAATATATATGTTACAAAACCACATTTACATATATAAAAACAGAAATGTAGAAGGATGGGATTAAATGTCTATATAAAATGTTCTAATACACATTATATACATATATACACACACATTTTATACTATGTATATATTATATACATATATCTATATCTATATATATTATTTCCCATTTCAGTACACTGCCTAGGGTACATACCCCTTACTTTTGAAATCATTGCTATAAAGCTGTAGTTCTCAAACTTTGGTATGCATAAGAATCACCAAGGAGCTAGTTCAAATGAAGATTTCTGGACCATAACCCTAGAGATTCTGATAAGCAAAAAAAGAACATATTCATTTATGTCTTTATTCATGGAAGAGATTGTAACCAAAAATTCTCCATTTAAAATAAAGCGATCTGGAGGAGTGACACTGTGAAGTAAGATAAAGAGAAATAGTTTATACTAACTTTTTCATCTGTCTATACCAGCTATTTGATTTGAGCAATTGAAATGTCGGGATGTTAAGGAAAGGGGCCTATTTTTGGGTGTAGTGAACAGATGAGAAAGCCATGGCTCCAGTTGCCTGTCTAGTATCTCATTCCTAGCTTTAAGGTGACAGGTGGTCTTTTCTTGTGTCTTTAGTTGTGATGTAATGTTAATGACCCTTTTTGAACCAATATTTGGCCATGCAGGATCTTAGATTAAAAAAAAAAAAAAAGTTCTGTAAGATGTCATGGGCCGAATCTGTTTTTCTGGGACCCCCACCACAGCAGCCTGACTTTGTTTGTGTCCATGGTCCAGTCTCTTTCCATTGTCTTACTTTCCTTTTCTCCATTGCCTGTTTTCATTGCTAATTTACTTATAAGATTTCATTTATTATTAGAAGCCAGGTTTAGCTATTACTGCTTTATCTGCTTTATCTTATGCAGGAAGTGAAAGTTAGTATAATCATCCCACCCTAAGAGTCTTCTTGATTGAGAATGATTGAAATAACTTTTGGCGAATTCAAGCATAAATGAAATGTAGTGGAAGGATGTTTGATAGCTCACTGAATCCGTGGGAAGGCTGGAATTGGCTGGAGCCAGCATGATTGTGCCATAGAAGTGGTCTGCTGAGAAAGTCAGTGCTGTCTTTGTCCACACTGGGTCCTAGATTGCTGCTCACCACAGTTCAGCCTCCAGCACAGCTGCAAAAAGTAATCTGCAACAGCTTTGTGCCTTCTAGTTTCTTTGTCAAGTTTCAGAGTCCTGGTCTTCAGCATCTGAGTATCGGGTTGTGCACACGTGCTGAGCGTATGCAAGGAAATATTGGGCTCCTTTTCTGTCTTGAGCCTTTATAAAGTTAGGAAGAGGCGTTTGCTCTCCTTTTCTCCAAGGTGTGGGGTAATGATGAACAGAACTTTCAGATGTTTCATATTCAGATAATGCTGTTTTTCAAGTGATTGTCTTATGTAACAAGTTCTTTCCCAATATCTGTAATTGACACTTTATTTTGTTCTTGGTAAGGCAACTATCTGTCTTATCAGCTTTTGAATATATTGTTTGTTTGTTTTTAATGTTTATTTTTTGAGAGAGAGAGAGAACGAGAATGAGTGGGGGAGGGGCAGAGAAAGATAGAGGCTCTGAAGCAGGTGAGGAGAGCCCAAGGCAGGGCTTGAACTCACAAACCTTGAAATCATGACCTGAGCTGAAGTTGGACTCTTAACTGAGCCACCCAGGCTCCCCATATATATTGTTTTAAATAATGCTACAGGGTCACCTGGCTGGCTCAGTTGGTTGAACGTCCGACTTCTGCTTAGGTTATGATCTCAGTGTTAGGTTCGTGGTTTCGGGCCCCACGTTGGGTTCGCTGCTGTCAGCATGGAGCCTGCTTTGGATCCTCTGTCCCCATCTCTCTCTCTCTCTCTCTCAAAAATAAACATTAAAAAAATTATATTACAGAAAAAACCTCCAAGCTTCCAGAGTGAATATTAGTTCCTTTTAAATAGGAGGGGCGCCTGTGTGGCTCAGTGGGTTGAGCATCCTACTTTGGCTCAGGTCATAATCTCACAGCTCCTGAATTCAAGCCCCACGTTGGGCTCTGTGCTGACAGCTCAGAGCCTGGAGCCTGCTTTGGATCTGTGTCTCCCTCTCTCCCTGCTCATGCTGTGCCTCTCTTTCTCAAAAATAAATAAACATTAAAAATTAAAATAAGAGGGAAAAAATCTTTGAACTTAAAAGACTTTTGCTCAGTGATGGACATGGTGGGAATTATTTGAAAAATTTTGTATTGAGATTTGTGTTTTCTGATTGTATGTTTAGATATGATGTACTTTTGACTGAGAGCAATAAGAAATATATATGCAAATACAAGAATATTCTCTTTGGACTCTTCTACTTTATAGTGGGTATCACTGACTTGAGATAAATTTTAAAATACTGCACAAGTATTACATGATTTGTAAATTGACAAAATACGGTCCAGAACATAGTTTGTAAAAATATGTGAGACCGGAAGATATTGTAGCCTAGCTTAATTAAGCTTTCCAAAGAACATTAATTATTTGTAAGTTAACAGTACTGTGCACAAGAGATATACAACAATTCCTTCTTGTACCCATTTCTAATATAGCTTTAGAAGTATAACTATATTTTAGTACACAGTATCAAGAAAATATGTATTTCCAGTATTCTAGGGAAATTTAGTAAAAGCAAATCTTTGCCCTGTCCTGTTAGGTAGGGGGCAGATGGAAGGTGGCAAATATGGGAATGCTGAGAAAGGGGTGCTCAAGTATGTTAGGTGCAGAGGAATGTATGCAGGTAGATAGTCTCAATCCTCCCCTCTGTGGTCTTTGTGTTTTAATTTTTGCTGTTTCCTAGCATTCTAACTAGAGATTTTCTTCCTTCTAGAATTTTATGAAGAAATTCTTTCACTGGCCTACAGTTTAACCTGCCATGGCATTTCCCCTCAAATGTGGCAGCTGCTAGGTATATTATATGAGGTGTTTCAGCAGGATTGTTTTGAATACTTTACAGGTATGCCTTTGGCCATGTAACATTTTTGCTTTTCTGTGTCTGGACATTATTTCCTTTGACACATGACATAAAGACACATACGATTCCGGTACTAATCAGAAAACAGTTGTTATTTCTCTGTGGAGTAAAGGGTGGTGCTATTAGAGCAGTGTTTTCCAGAGCTAGGGATACAGGCAGTAGGAAGGAGCCTGTTTCCTGTTGTATCTCAAATTAGTTTGCAGTCAGAACAAATGTCCATACATTAATTCAGTTAGTATTTTCTGAATACTGTCTATATTTCAAGCACTGTTCTAAGTATAGCGGTATAGCAGTGAACAAAATAGACAGCATTGCTCTTTTGACGCTTCCGTTTCTGGTTGGGGGGAGGGAAGGTGGGGAACACACAGATAAGCAAGAAAATACACACTTTGTGAAGTGGTGATGAGTCCTTTAGAGAAAAGGACAAACATTCAGAACAATCACTATAATAAATGGTGAGCATTTTAATCTTCCTGATCCACATTTTCCTCATCTATAAATAGGGCAGATCTGTCACTTTCCTTACTAGCATTTGTGGCTGCGAAGGAAGATAGTAATATGTGGGTGCTATAGAAATATAGCTTCCGTGGGAATCATTTATTTCTACTCCTGTTACTCAAGTCTCATTGGGATTTTGAATTTTTTTTTTCCAGATATGATGCCTCTCCTGCATAATTATGTGACAATAGATACAAATACTTTATTATCTAATCCAAAGCATTTAGAAATACTTTTTACAATGTGTAGAAAGGTAAGCGTGTCCTAATCAGTTGTAGTGGTTCTTAGTAATGTTTGAGTGTTTTACTGTTGGTCACTCTCAATTTGTTTCTTACACCTTTAGTTCTGTATTGCCTCCATCAACATATATTTGCCATTTTGTATTTTCTAATAGAGCTTGGAATTATTATTTGAAAATTTTATATTTGTGTTGTGCTTAAGAATGCTTGCCACTTTTATAGCTGTGTACTTTATAATGGTCAGGGTAAATAATTTTGTTTGTTTTTCTTTCAAAAATGCAAACTTACTACTTGATGAAAGAAAAGTGCTAAGAAAATAAGCACACAGTTTGTCATTCTTGATTTTTTTAAATTGAATGTGTATATTGGAAACAACTAGATGTATATATTTTGATTATAAATAAGACAAAAAATTGGAATAGTTGGAAAAACAGTATCATTTAGCTCAATACAGGTTGATTTATCAGCCATATACTGGCTACTGTTAGATTCACATGCAGACATGTCTACTGTGTTGTCTTTGTCACAGGTTAGATTTTGCCCTCTATTGGTTATATCTAGGAATCATTGATGAGTATAAATAATATTTTCCTTTCTCCTTTAGGTGAATATTTATATACACATAAATATAAAACTGTATGTTGCATAAAGCTGCCAAATATCTAAGTTTGGCCTTGGAGTTGGGACTAAAGTATCTAGTCTACAACCTGTCTTTCTCACTAAAAGAGATGTGTACCAAGATATGTTAAGAGCTCTGAGCTGCCAATCAGCACATCTGATTAAAGTCTCAGTTCAGTTGTAAAGAGCCTGGGAGATTTTGGGAGGTCACTAAATTTCATCACATATAAATGAAAGGAGTAGAATCATGATTTTTTTTTTTTTTTTCAACGTTTTTTATTTATTTTTGGGACAGAGAGAGACAGAGCATGAACGGGGTAGGGGCAGAGAGAGAGGGAGACACAGAATCGGAAACAGGCTCCAGGCTCCGAGCCATCAGCCCAGAGCCTGACGCGGGGCTCGAACTCACGGACCGCGAGATCGTGACCTGGCTGAAGTCGGACGCTTAACCGACTGCGCCACCCAGGCGCCCCGAATCATGATTTTTAAAGACTCCTTTAGCTCTGTAATACCTAGCTTATTAAATCAAAATCACTTGGCAGTACTTAGTATTTTCTCCTAAGTTGTGTAGACAAGTGCTATTGAGGGAAAGGGAAAGAGAAAGCAGCAAGCAGAAAACATAACAGTCCTACACCCATTAGTACAGCTGCTCTGTATTATATCTGCTGGGATAAAAGTGATGCTCACAGTAATGTCCTTAGACTTACCAAGTAGTTAAAATATATGTCCTACTCTTGGTTTTTAGTAATAACTAATACTTACTGGACTCTTCCTGTATACCAGGTATTTCCTCAGCATTTTATACATATTAACTTATTTTATCTTTACAATATTATGAGGAAGGTATCACCTTTTGGTCAAAGAGGAGACCAAGGTATAATTTTTTGCATCGTGTCTGAGGTTTAGTACATTGTCCTAAGTCACAGAGCTAGTCTTTGTTGGAGCCATATTTGAACCCAGGTGGTCTGGCTTCAGAGCCCATTTTTTAAATTACTAAACATATTTTGTTTCTTCTCCTTTTGGAGGTGGGGACCAAAACCAACCAACCAACCAGCCAACCAACAAACAAAAAACCAAGCAAATACAATTTGGGGAAAAAGGAGTGATTTATTTATTCTTTCTGTATTGTATGCCACCATGATGGAAACAGTAAGACACAGAGGTTAATAAGTTTGTTTGAAACAGATAATAAGTGGCAGTGCTGGAATTTGAACCAAGCATTCTGGTTCCAGAGCCCATTTACATTTAGAATCTAGATCTAAATACATTGCCCTAGAGGTAAATTTTAAACTTTATGTAAATAGTGTTGGTTCTTGGTGTTGCCAGCTACCTGCTTAGGATTCAGCTCACTGATCCATCTGTTTTCCAGCTTCCAAATTTTTATAGCTATCTACTTTTTCCTTTTCTCTGTCTTTGTGGATTTATGCCTCTAAAATCTCTTTACTATCATTTTAATAGTCTTTTGGGAAGTAATAAAATTAAATGGGAATGTTCAATCTGTCTTCTTTACCTGGAATTTCTTTTTAATTCAGTTTTCTTAAATTGTATTTGCCTAGGAATTATCCAATTAACCTGAGTTTTCAAATATATAAGGAATATAATGTTCTCCATAATATTTACTTATTTCTAATCTCTCCTTTATCTGTATTTATGTCTTTCATGTCTTTTGTTTAAACAAATAGCTTAAGTATTTTGTTTGCAACTATCATTTCTAATATTTTTAAAATTTTGTTCTTTTTAAGAATAATTTTGACAAAGGCTGTCTACTTTGTTGTCTTTATTCAGTGAATCTGTTTTTTGTTTCTGTTATTTGTATTGTTTGTATTTTTAATTTCTGTCTCCTCTTTGTTCTTTGGGTTAAGTCTGTTCTTTTTCTTATAGCTTGTGTTTGAACATTTATTAATTTTTTTTATATTTCTTAATTTCCAACATAAGCTTGCCTCTACTCTGCGAATCTCTCTTCTGGGAACCTTATTATAAGGCAATTATATTCCAAATTTTATGTATGAACATGTGCATTGTAGAATTGTTTATAATAGTGAAAATACAGCATTGACAATAGAGGAATATCTAGTAAACTGTTATATTTATCTACTGTAATACTTACAGTCCTAAGTGGTTATAACATCGATGGAAAATGTTTGTAGTTTAAAGTCCAAATGGAGAAATTAAAAGGTGTGTGATATCAAATTATGGTTATTATTTTGAAAAAAGTGAGTATATATGGACAAGAACTCAAAAGAAACAGAAACTACAGGGTTTGTTTCATTGTTTAAAAGTAAGGTTTGAAAATTTCTTTTCATTTCATTTTATTGGTTTGTTGTTTTGTTGCCTTTAAGGGAAGCTTCGTTTATCTGAAGTTAATTCCTATAGCTTAACTTTATTAATCCAAAGTTAAATAGGTGAATTCTTTCTTCTTAAAAGGAATTAGAGTAGATAAAGAAGATAGATGTACTTTATCTTGACCTTCCTTCTTTTGGGTGGGCAAACTTAGAAAGCAAAGCTGCGATTCTAATGTGTGAATTTTTATGAGCTATTTGCTTCATGTACACTTGATTGAATTCTCTGCAGTGCCATTCACTGCTAAGCTAAATTGTGATTACTGTAGGTACTATGTGGAGATGCAGGAGAAGATGCGGAATGTCATGCAGCCAAACTCCTTGAAGTCATCATTCTTCAGTGCAAAGGAAAGGGAATTGATCAGGTAATACATGTATGGAAAGTTTGTACTTGATGTTTATACTGAAATTTTACCTGATTGACATTTTGTTTATATTATATGATGGAAAATTAAAAAGATAGCCTGAAGTTTGTGCTGCCTGGTACAAATCCTATTTAAATGGCAAGGAAAAATACCCATGCAATTTGAAAATTGCACCTTGCATTCTAGCAGAGAAAGAAATAAACAGAAAAATATGTAATAATTTAAGAGGCTATCAAGCGAATCATGAAGGAGATGAATATGTAAATTCTACTTAATTGGTTTCCCAGAGATTTGCATTTTCCCTTTGTTTTTGTAGATTCTACTGAAATATTCTCAGATTTGTTCTTTTAACCAGAAATGAAGATACTGTACAAAAAAGAAAAAGTTTCTTTTACTGATTTAAAAAGTATTATAGGGGCGCCCGGTGGCTCAGTTGGTTAAGTGTCCGACTCTTGATTTCAGCTCGGTTTGTGAGTTTGAGTGCCACATTGGGCTCTGTGCTGACAGCACTGAGCCTGCTTGGGATTCTTCTCTCTCTCTCTCTCTCTCTCTCTCTCTCTCTCTCTCTCTCTGCCCCTCCCCTGCTCTCTCTCTCTCTCTCTCCCTCAAAATAAAAATTTTTAAAAAGTATTACAAATTTTCAACAAAGATTAATTTGATATTTGGTGTAATCATGGTATGATAGATACTGAGAAAAAAGTCTTCAAGTAAAATTATGGAGTTGTCTTTTTTTCTTTCAGTTCTGTAATGTTTGCTCCATGTATTTTTTGGTAACAGCTTTATTGAGCTATAATTCACATACCATATAATTCACTCATTTACAGTGGATTCAGTGTATTTTAATATATTCACAGAATCATGCAACTATTCATATAGTCAGTTTTATTTTTTAATTAATTAATTAATTTTAAAATTTAAATCCAAGTTAATATAAATGGTGTAATAATGATTTCAAGAATAGAATTTAGTGATTCATCACTTACTTATAACACCCAGTGCTCATCCCAGCAACTGTCCTCCTTAATGCCCCTTGCCCATTTAGCCCATCCCCACACCCAATACCCCTCTAGCAACCCTCAGTTTGTTCTCTTATGGTTTGTCCCCCTCTCTGTTTTTATATTATTTTACATCCCTTCCCTTATGTTCATCTGTTTTGTATCTTAAGTTCCACATATGAGTGAAATCATATGCTATGTCTTTCTCTGAC
Organism: Panthera leo; assembly: GCF_018350215.1. Lineage (NCBI taxonomy): Eukaryota > Metazoa > Chordata > Mammalia > Carnivora > Felidae > Panthera > Panthera leo. Next base: position 63,147,862 of record NC_056685.1, on the reverse strand, counting down.
TTATTTTAACATAATACACTGTAGTTCCATCCACACTGTTGCAAATGGCAAGATTTCATTCTTTTTTTGACTGCCGAGTAATATTACACTGTGTATATACATACCACATCTTCTTTATCTTTTCACCTGTTTATGGACATTTGAGCTCTTTCCATACTTTGGCTGTTGTCAGTAGTGCTGCTATAAACGTTGGTGTATGTGCCCCTTTGAAACAGCATACCTGTATCCCTTGGATAAATACCTAGTAATGTAATTGCTGGATTGATTGTAGGGTAGTTCTATTTTTAATATTTTGAGGAACCTCTATAATGTTTTCTAGAGTGGCTGCACCAGTTTGCATTCCCACCAGCGGTGCAAAAGGGTTCCTCTTTGTCTGCATCCTTGCCAATATCTGTTGTTGCCTGAGCTGTTAATGTTAGCTATTCTGACAGGTGTGAGGTGGTATCTCATTGTGGTTTTGATTTGTATTTCCCTGATGATGAGTGATGTTGAGCATTTTTTCATGTGTGTGTCAGCCATCTGGATGTCTTTTTTGGAAAGGTGTCTATTCATGTCTTTTGCCCATTTTTTCACTGGATTATTTGTTTTTGGGGTGTTGAGTTTGATAAGTTCTTTATAGGTTTTGGATCTAACCTTTTATCTGATATGTCATTTGCAAATATCTTCTCTTGTTCCATTGGTTGCCTTTTAGTTTTGCTGATTATTTCCTTCGCCGTGCAGAAGCTTTTTATCTTGATGAGGTCCCAATAGTTTATTTTTGCTTTTCTTTCCCTTGCCTCCAGAGACATGTCAAGTAAAAAATTGCTGTGGCCAAGGCCAAAGAGGTTGTTGCCTGATTTCTCCTCTAGGATTTTCCTGTCTTACATTTAGGTCTTTCATCCATTTTGAGTTTATTTTTGTGTATGGTGTAAGAAAGTGGTCCAGGTTAATTTTTCTGCGTGTCGCTGTCCAGTTTTCCCAGCACCACTTACTGAAGAGACTGTCTTTATTCCATTGGATATTCTTTCCTGCTTTGTCAAAGATTAGTTGACCATACGTTTGTGGTTCCATTTCTGGGTTCTCTATTCTGTTCCATTGATCTGAATGTCTGTTCTTGTGCAAGTACCATACTGTCTTGATGATTACAGCTTTGCAATACAGCTTGAAGTCTGAAATTGTGATGCCTCCAGCTTTGGTTTTCTTTTTCAGGATTGCTTTGGCTATTTGGGGTCTTTTCTGGTTCCATACAAATTTAAGAATTGTTTATTCTAGCTCTTTGAAGAGTGCTGGTGTTGTTTTGATACGTATTGCATTGAATATGTAGATTGCTTTGGGTAGTATTGACATTTTAACAATATTTGCTCTTCCTATCCAGGAGCATGGAATGTTTTTCCATTTTTTTGTGTCTTCTTCAATTTCTTTCATAAGCTTTCTATAGTTTTCAGTGTATAGATTTTTCACTCTTTGGTTAGGTTTATTCCTAGGTATTTTATGGTTACTTTGGTCAGTTTTAGAGCATTCCATCACTATCTCCGAAAGAACTCCTCATTTCCCCTTAACACCTACCCCCTCCCCCCCCCCCCCCCCCCCCCACCCCCCAGCCTAGGCAACCATTATTCTGCTTTCTTATTTTAGAGATTTGTCTATTCTAGACATTTCATATAAACAGAATCATGTGGTCCTTTGTGAATGACTTTTCTCACTTAGCATAATGGTTTAAAGGTTCATCCATGTGGTAGCATGCGTACTAGTAGTTCATTTCTTTTTATTGCCAAATATTCCATTGTGTGGATATATCACATTTATTTTAGCCATTCGTTAGTTGGTGGATTCTTGGATTATATCCACTTTTTTTTTTTTTTTTTAAGTCAGCTCCATTCCCAATGAGGGGCTTGAAGTCATGACTCTGAGATCAGAAGTCACATGCCCTACTGACTGAGCCAGCCAGGCGCCCCTGATTATTCCCACTTTTTGTCTACTGTGAATAATGGTATGCACATTTCTATGCAGATTTTTGTGTGGACGTGCTTTCATTTCTCTTGGAATATATCTAGGAGTGGCGGTTCTTTGTTTAATTGTTTGAAGAACTGCCAAACTTTTTCCAAAGCAGCTGCACCATTTCCCATTCCTACCAGCAGTGAATGAGGAGGATTCCAATTTGTATCCTCATCAATTCTTGCTTTGTTGCTCTTGTTTTCTTGATCAGTTTTTTTTTTCTTATAGCCATCCTTGTAGGTGTGAAGTAGTATATCACAGTTTTGATTTGCATTTGCTTGATGGCTAATGATGTTGAGTATCTTTTCCTATGGCCATTTGTATATCTTTTTTTTTTTTTTTTTTTTTTTTTTTTTGAGAAATGTCTATTCAGATTCTTGGCCCATTTTAATTAGGTTATTTGTTTATTATTGAGTTATGGGGGTTATTTAAATATTCTAAATTCAAGTCCATTGTCAGATGTACAGTTTGCAAAAATTTTCTCCCAATTTGTGGATTGTGTTATCACTGTCTTAAATCTTTTTTTTTTTTTTTTAAGTTTGATTTATTTTGAGATAGAGAGCATGCAAGTGGGGGAGGGTCAAAGAGAGAGGGAGAAAGAGAGAATCCCACTCTGGCTCCACACTGTCAGCGCAGAGGGGCTTGAACTCACGAACTGTGAGATCCTGACCTGAGCTGAAGTTGGAAGCTCAACCAACTGAGCCCCCCAGGCGCCGCAGTTGTGTTACCACTTTCTTGATGGTGTCCTTTGAAGCAGTTTTTAATTTTGATGATGCCCAGTTTATCTAATTTTTCTTTTGTTGCTTGTGGCTGGTGGTATATTTAAGAACCTGTTGCTAAATACAAGTTCACAGAGATTTCCTTGTGTTCTCTTCGAAAAGTTTTATGGTTTTAGCTGCAACATTTAGCTCTTTAATTCGTTTTGAGTTAAATTTTCTGTGTGGTATGAGAAAGGAGTTAATTCATTATTCTGCATGTGGATAGCAAGTTGTCTCAGTACTATTTGTTGAAAAAACTATTCTTTCCCTATTGAATTGTCTTAGCACCTTGTCAAATGAATTGACTATAAAGGTGAGGTTCATTTCTGTATTCTCATTCTATTTGATTGATTTTTTTTTTTTTTATCTTTAAGCCAGGACTACACTATCTTTATTAAATTTTGAAATTAGGAAGTTCTAGTCTTCCAGTTTTGTTCTTTTGCAAGACTGTTTGGACTATTCTGGGTTCCTTGAGTTTCCATGTGAAATTTAGGGCAGCTTGTCAATTTCAGCAAAGAAGTCAGCTGGTATTGTGAGAGGCATTGTGCTCAATCTGTAGAATCATTGTAGATCTGGGAAATATTGCCATTTTAAGAATACTTAGTCTTTTATCCCCTGAACATGGGATCTCTTTCCTTATGTTTAGGTCAAATTTCTTTTAAAAATGTTGTTTAGTTTTCACAGTAAAAGTTTCGCAGTTCTTTTGTTAAAATATTCATAGTTTAGTCTTTTTAATGCTATTGTAAATGGAATTATTTTCTTAATTTCATTTTCAAGTTTATTGCCCATGCTTAGAAATACATTTTAAAAATATGTATTTATTGTGTATCCTGCAACCTTGCCAAGCTTGTTTATTAGATTAATGTTTCAGTAAACTTTTTAGGATTACCAGTCTGGGTGCTTTTTATTTTTCTCGCCTAATTGCCTTGGCTAGAACCTCTAGTGCAATGTTGAAGAGATGTGGTGAAAGGAGAGGTGTTGTTCCTAATCTTAGGGGGAAACATTCCTTTCACCATTAAGTCTGATGTTAGCTGTGGGTTTTTCATAGACGCTTTGTATCAGGTTGAGGGAGTTCCTGTTTGTTTGTACTTTGTTGACTATTTTTATCATGAAGCATGTTGAATTTTGTCAAATGGCTTTTTCTATACCTTTATTATAGGTGTATTCATATTTCTATTTATTTTTGAGTTAATTTCAGTAGTTTGCACCTTTCTAGGAATTTGTTGGTGTAATTTATGTTAACTAATTTGTTGGCATGAAGTTCATATTTTTTTTATTTCTGTAGGTTGGTAGTATGTTCCCAGTTTTGGTAATTAGTGTCTTCTCTCTCTCTTTTTTATCTTTTGGTCAGTTGAGCTAAATAAAGGTTTTCCAATTTTGTCGATCTTTTCAAAGAACCAATTTATGGTTTTGTTCACTATTGTTTTTCTGTTTTCTATTTCATTAGTTTCTGGTCTAATCTTTACCATTTATTCTCTTCCATTTGCTTTGAGTTTAGTTTGCTCTTTTATTTCCAGTATCTTATTTTTTTAAGTTTATTTATTTATTTTGAGAGAGAGAGAACACATGTGTGTGCACAAGTGGGGGAGGGACAGAGAGAGGGAGAGACAGAATCCTAAGCACGTTCTGCACTTGGGGCTCAAACTCACAAACTGTGAGATCATGACCTGAGCCAAGATCAAGAGTTGGACCCTTAACTGAGCCGGTCAGGTATCCCTATTTCCAGTATCTTAAGGTGGAAGGTTATGTTATGATTTGAATTATTTTTTAAATACATCTGCAACTATAAATTTTCCTCTAAGTGCTGTTTTAGCTATATTAATTTAACTCAAAATATGTTCTCATTTTTTTGGTGGTTTATTCCGGACCTATTGGTTATTTAGGAGTGTGTTAATTTGCAAGTATTTGTGAATTTCCCAAATTCTGTTATTGATTTTTTTTTTAATGTTTATTTTTGAGAGAGAGAGCACATGTGTGCACACTCACAAGCTGGTGGGGAGCAGAGAGAGAGGGGGACGGGATCTGAAGGGGGCTCTGTGCTGACAGCAGAGAGTCCAGTGTGGGATTTGAACTCATGAACTGTGAGATCACAACCTGAGCTAAAGTTGGATGTTTGACCAGTCGACTGAGCCACCCAAGTACCCCTCTATTATTATTTCTAATTTTACTCCATTGTGATTAGAGAACATACTTTCTATAATTTCATTCTTTTTAAATGTATTGGGACTTGTTTTATGGCCCCAAATATAGTTTGTCCTGATACTGTTCCATTGCATTTAAGAATAATATGTATTCTGCTTTTGTTGGGTGGAATGTTGTATAGATTTTTGTTAGATCTAGTTGATTTATAATGTTGCTTAAGTTTCTTATCTACTTGATCTTCTACTTATCCATTATTTTTAAAAAATATTTTTATTTTATTTTAGAGAGGGTGAGGGAGAGGGGGGAGAGAGAGAGAGAGAGAGAGAGAGAGAGAGAGAATGAATGAATGAATGAATGAATCTTAAGTAGGCTCCATGCTAAGTGTGGAGCCTGATGTGGTTCTCAGTTCCACAACCCTGAGATCATACCTGAGCCGAAATCAAGAGTTGGTTTCTCAACCGACTGTGCCACTTGGGCATGCCTACTCATCCATCATTGTTCTTTATTTAAAAAAAAATTTTTTTAATGTTTATTTTGAGAGAGAGAGAGAGAGAGAGAGAGAGCGAGCGAGTGAGAGCACAAGTGGGGGAGGGGCAGAGAGAGAGAGAATCCCAAGCAGACTCTGTGCTGTTGGTAGAGCCTAAATGAGGGCTTGAATTCATGAACTGTGAGATCATGACCTGAGCTGAAACCGAGTCAGATGCCTAATGGACTGAGCCACCCAGGCGTCCCTCATCCATTATTGTTCTATCCATCATTGAAAGTGAAGTCTCCAACTGTTGTTGAATTTGTCTATTTCTCCCTTTTTTTCTGTCAGTTTTTGCTTCAGATATTTTAGAGCTCTGTTTTTAGGTACATGTATGTTTATAAATGCTATATCTTCCTGAGTTCACCTCTTTTTCAATAAAAATGTTTCTCTTTGTCTCTAGTAACATTTTTTTTTTTTTAATTTTTAACGTTTATTTATTTTTGAGACAGAGAGAGACAGAGCATGAACGGGGGAGGGGCAGAGAGAGGGAGACACAGAATCCGAAACAGGCTCCAGGCTCCGAGCTGTCAGCACAGAGCCCAACACGGGGCTCGAACTCACGGACCACGAGATCGTGACCTGAGCCGAAGTCGGCCGCTCAACCGACTGAGCCACTCAGGCGCCCCACATTTTTTTTTGTTTTAATGTCTATATTGTCTAATAGTAGTATAGCCACTCCGACTTTCTTATGGTTGCTGTTTGCATATCTTTTTTCATCTTTTTACTTTTAAGCTATTTATATTTTTGAATCTAAAGTGTGTTTCCTGTAGATAGCATATAGATGAATCTTGTTTTTTTAAATCCAATTTGACATTCTCTTTTGATTGTTTAATATATTAATATTTAATGTTATTGTTATGCATGGATTTAGTCTGTCATTTTTTATTTTATATATCTCATTTTTTCCCCTGTTCTTTTTTTACTGCTTTCTTTTGAAATAGTTAAATATTTTCTTTAAAAAATTTTTTTTAAAAATTTATTTTTGAGAGACAGAGCATGAGTGGAGGGACAGAGAGAGGGAGACACAGAATCTGAAGCCAGCTCCAGGGTCTGAGCTGTCAGCACAGAGCCTGATGTGGGGCTTGAACTCACGAACCTTGAGATCATGAGCTGAGCTGAAGGCAGATGCTTAACTGACTGAGCCACTTAGGTACCCTAAGTAAATATTTTCTAAGGTCACATTTTAATTTCTTTAATTTTTTTTTCACTATTTAAAAAATTTTCCGGGTGCTTGGGAAGCTCAGTAGGTTAAGCATCCAACTCTTGATTTTAGCTCAGGTCATGATCTCCTGGTTGTGAGATCAGACCCAGCATCAGGCTTCTTGTTGGGCGTGTAGCTTGCTTAAGATTCTCTCTCTCCCTCTCCCCCTGGCTCTCCACAGCTTGTGTGCACATGTGCTCTCTCTCTCAAAATTTTTTTTTTTCTTAGTGGTTGCTCTAGGGCTTATTGTATACATCTTATTAGAATCTACTTCAGATTTAGGTTAACATAATTTTAGTGAGAAATAGATGCATTACTCCTATTATCTTTTCTTCCTCCTTTTTATACTATTACTGTTACATATATTACATTTATATATGTTATAAACCTAGAAATAGTTGTTTTTTGTAATTTTATGTGTTAAAGAAGCTAAGAAAGGCAAGCCAAGTATATGTTTATAGAGTTTGCATATTAACTCTCTTATTTACCATTTCTCAATTCTTTTCATTTGTTCCTTTGGATTGGAGTTACCATCTGGTGTCATTTGCTTTCTCCAGTAAAATGTTGCTCCTATTTCCTTTGTATTGTTAATATTGAATATATTACATTTCTATATTTTATAGTCCCAGCAATACAATTTTAAAATGTTATTTTATGCAATCGCTTTCTCTTTTCTCTTTTTCTTTTTTTTTTTAATTGCATTTCATTTTTAAAACATTTAAGAGGAGAAAGTCAAAGAAATAGTGTTTTTCTATTTTTGAAAATTACATAATTACATTTACGGGAGCTCGTGTGTGTGGATGTGTGTGTCTTTGAATAACCTTCTGGGTCACTTGCTTTCAGCTTGAACTTCCTTTAGTAAGTTCAGGGTAAGGTCTGATAGCAGTGAATTCTCTGTTGTTGTTTTCTGAGAGTATTTTATTTTACTTTCAGTTTTGATAGACAGTTTTACTGAATTCTTGGTTTTTTCTTTCAGCAATTTGAATATACCATCACCCTGCCTTCCGGTCTCCATTGTTCTGATAAGAAACATTGATTAACATTGATTTATCTTACTAGCATTCCCTTGTACTTGGTCGCTATGTATGTTTTTTCTCATGCTGCTATAAATGTTATCTCTTTGTCTTTTACCATTTTTACTATGAAATGTCTTTGTTTTTATCTTACTTGGATTTGTTGACTTTCTTGGATATATAGATTGTTTTTTATCAGACTGGGAATGTTTCCAGCCATTATTTCTTCAAGTATTTTTTCTTCTTTTTCTCTCTTCTCTCCTTCTGATTCTCCCTCTACATATACATTGGTGTGCTTAATGGTGTTCCACATTTCTTTGAGGCTCTGATAATTTTTCTTTATTCTCTCTTTTCTCTGGTGTTTGGATTACATACTCTTTTTCAATCTATCTTCAGGTTTGCTTATTCTCTCTTCTGCCAGTTCAGATCTATTGTTGAGCCCTTCTAATGAATTTTTCTTTTTTTTTTTTTCATTTTTTTTTTTTTAAGTGAGCTCCATGCTGAACTTGGGGCTTGAACTTAGAACCCCATGATCAAGAGCTACTTACTCTACTGTCTGAGTCAAGTGCCCCTATAGCATTTTTTAACTCTAGAATTGCCATTTGATGCTTTTTTGCAATTTGCATGTCCTAATAGATATTTTCTGTTTGATGAGACATGGTCATCATAGCTTCCTATATTTTAAAGATGTTTTCTTTTAGGAGTGTCTGGGTGACTCAGTTTAGCATCCGACTTCAGCTCAGGTCATGATCTTGTGGTCTGTGGGTTCAAGCCTGAAACCTGCTTTGGATTCTGTGTCTCCCATTGCCTCTACCCTTCCCCTGCTCATTCTGTCTTTCTCAAAAATAAATAAACATTAAGAAAATGTTTTATTTTTTAAACATTTATAATGGCTGTTTTGAGGTTTTCAAAGCCCATGTTTGAGTTAGTTCTGACCCCAGGAGGATTCTTCTTGACTGTCTCTTTCCTGTTTTTCTCATGTGAACTTCTAGCTTACGGTTTATCTTTTTATTTTAATTAGGAGGAACCACCAGCCTCCTCTTATTTGCTGCTTACCACCAAGTTGTCCATTATTTTTGAGAAGAGTGACCCTCCAGCCTCCTTTCCGGGTTGATAAAGTTTTACATGTATTTTTGAAGGCTCATTTTCTCCTTCAACGAGTACTGTTTTAGGTGATGTAGGTGAGGTAGAAAGACATTGTGATGTCAACAGAACAAGGAGATAGTAAAGAACGGAAGTTGAGTGAAAGTAGAGAAGGGTTCAGTTCTGTTGACTGGCTTTTGGAAAGTCCTCAGCAGTAGAATCTAATCATGCCTGGAAGGTGTGGAATATACCCATACCAAAGAGTTCAGAATCTCTCCTCTAAGCCAGAAGTAGGCAAGCTATGGCCTGTGGGCCAAATCCAGCCTGTGACCTGTATGTATGGCCTAGGAATGAAGAGTGGTTTTCACATTTTTGAAGGGATGTTTAAAGAAAAAAAAAGTGTGCAACAGAGACTGTATATAGCCTGCAAAGTTGAAAGTATTATTAAATATCTACTGTAAGTTTACCAACCCTTGCTGTAAGCAATTGAACAGAGAATCCATTGAGCAGAGAAATGACATGATCAAAGTTAGGGACTTAGAATAATGAGTTTGCTAGCAGTAGCCTTAATCTAAACTGGTCTTCTGCATACACTGGCTGTGAAGAGGAGCAAGGAGGCTATTGCTAGTTGCAGTCTGAGGGTACTGCTTCTGTTCTAGGTGAGAAGCATTGGAAAGAGAAACCTAGAATAAGATTTATAGTGGGTGCCATTGCAAACATTGCATAGAAAACACCTGAAAAAACAAGGTGTTAGATGAGGAGGCCAGGGAAAAGCTTGAGAGCACAGGTTTTCCTTGGAAAGTTATAAAGATGACTTTTCCCACAGTTACAGATTGTATGGATACCAGTAGATGGGAATAGAGTGATGATATTACTCAAACTGTGACCATTTAATGGTATTAGTAGGTGTTCATTACAAAAAAGTATTCAATGGTCAGATAAGTCTAGGAAATACTAGATAAAACAATATTCAACAGATTTCATTATTGCTTGACTTCTTGTGCCTTTATCTGAAAATGTGTCTAAGAGTGTGTTAGTATCTGTGTATTCCAAATTAATTTAACTCTGGAATGTTTTTGTTTTCCAAACCCAAGGAACATCTAATGTTGTGAAAATGCTGTTTGAATAATGCTCGAGAGATGTCTTGAGGTAGAAAGAAGGGGTGTGGAAGCTTAAATCCAATAGCTTTATCTTTTCAGTAAAGTAGGAGAGGTTGTGGAAAGTGGAACAAGTTGAAATTTCATTTGGAGGAGTCTGATAGGTAATAAAAAGTTGAATTAAAGAATTGCTTTTATTGAAAAATAGAACTACCCTACAGTCCAGCAATTGCTCTACTAGGTATTTACACAAAGGATCCAAAAATACTAATTGGAAGCAAGGATACATGCACCCCAGTGTTTATAGTAGCATTATCAACAATAGCCCAATGGAAAGAGCCCAAATGCCCATCGACTCCAAATTCCCATCGACTGATGAATGGATAAAGAAGATGTGGTGTGTGTGTGTGTGTGTGTATGTATATGTGTGTGTGTGTGTGTGTGTGTGTATATATACACACACACATATATATGTGTGTGTGTGTGTGTGTATATGATGGAATATTAGCCATAAAAAGAAGAGTTAAATCTTGCCATTTGCAATGATATGGATGGGGCTAGAGAGTGTTATGCTAAGCGAAATAAGTCAGTAAGAGAAGGACAAATAGCATATGATTTTACTCATGTTTGGAATTTAAGAAATAAAACAAATAAACATGGGAAAAAAAGAGAAGCAAACCAAGAAACAGATTCCTGAATATAGAGAACAAACTGATGGTTACCAGAGGGGAGGTGGGTAGGGAGATGAGTTAAATGGATGATGGGGAATAAGGAGGGTACTTGTGATGAACACTGGATGTTGTATGTAAGTGTTAAATCACTAAATTCTATACCTGAAGCTGAAAAAAAAAATGCTTTTAGTTGGATAGATCCATTTGAAGTTAGCAAATAAAAATTTCTAGTATAATACAGTGGGTTTTTGCTCCTAAAACTGGGTTCCAGAGGGATTGGAAAGTTGGTATTTCTATGTCAGAAAGTTAGGGTCACTAGGGAATCTTGAATGTTAGGGAAGCTACAGTTCTGGTGCACTTAAGTAGAGCTGCACGGCTGTATTGGCTTGAAATTACATTCCTCTTATTTCCTGTAACTTGGTAGTTAGATCTAGAGATTTGGTCAGATGCATTTGTGATACTTTTGGCAAGAATGCTTCATAGATGGTGGTTTCTATTTCTACCAGGAGGCACAGAATGTCTGGTTGTCTCTCATCTTATGATGCTACTGCTGTTGGTGGTGATTATTCTGTCATTTCTTTTTCATTTATTAGCTGAAATATTTCTATGAAATGTCTTTTCGTCAATTATTGGGGTTACTCTGAGGAACAGTTTGAGTATTTCCTTTTATTTTCTATGATTCAAGATAATAAGTTTGTTTCCTAACATTCTCCAAAGATGACCAGTGAGGTGTTTTGCTTTTTTTTTTTTGCTTTTTAAATATTATTATGAACTTACAGGTTCAAATTTGTTTGATGTATTTCAGTGTATTTCAGGTATACAAAGTTGCTTAAACTTGGGCCAGTTGGGAGCATACATGCCCACCTTAAGTGACTCCAGTAGTGTTTAGTAGTGTTCTTGCTGTCTGGTATGACTAGATGTTCCAGGTTCATCTTGTACATGTCCTGCCCTACCTTGGGAAATGGTATTCAAGACTATAAACACAAGGGATATTTATTGTTAATGAGTTGGTCATTATTTCCAAAGAGATCCAAGAAATACATATTGTATCATTTTAAGATTTACTTATCATTAGCACACACAGACATTTCTAGTTCAAATTCAGGACTTCGTTATTTTTACTTAACCTAATTGATCTGAATCTGTATCTGCCATACCCGAAATCCTGGTTCTCATCATAATTATTCACTTTCTTTATCCCACTAATATGGACGTACAGTCTCAGAGTAATTATACCAACATTATCTCTAACACATGATGATTATTAACAGTTTAAAATTTTTTACTTGCTGTTTTTATCTCCAGGGTATGTCCATATGCTAGGAATATATATAGCCAAAATATAGTCAGATCATAAATTTTAAAGTCATTTAAAATAATCGCTGTTTGATTCATTTATTTCATTTTATTTTAACTTTTAGGAATTGCTTTAATTTTTTTTCTAACTATATAAAATGTGTACATAATTCTGAAATCTAATTTATGAAACAAGGTGTATTCAGAGAAGTCTGGCTTCCATCCTTCTCCCCTCTCCCCTTATTCTCCCTGTCTGCCCACCCCCAGTGTCTAGTTATCCTTTCATTTTAAAAAGTAAGCAGGGGCGCCTGGGTGGCTCACTCTGTTAAGTGTCTGACTTTGTTTGGCTCAGGTCATGATCTCACGGTTTGTGGGTTGGAGCCCTGTGTCGGGCTCTGTGCTGACAGCTCGGAGCTTAGAGCCTGAAGCCTACTTTGCATTCTGGGTCTCCCTCTCTCTCTGCCCCTTCCACACTTGTGCTCTGTCTCTCTCTCTCAAAACTAAACATTTAAGATAAAATAAAAGGTAAGCAAAGAGGTGTATTCATTCTTCCTTCCTCACTTTTTTCTTTCCTCACCTTTTTAAACAGCCGCATACTGTACATATTTTTTTTCCCATCTTACCTTCTTCACATAATGATATATCCATCCTGTAGATCACTCCATAGTAGTATATAGAAGTATTCTGCATAATCAGTCCCCACAATTGATGGTGTATTAATGTAAAAGGGTAATTTTAGTTTTATTAGTTTTAAAACCTCAGAATTTCTTTGTATTCTTAATGGCTTTGCAAGTAATAGTAAACATTTGTTAAAATGAAGCTTTATTATTAAAGTATCTCAAGAAGAGCTTTTCAAGTTTAGTTTACATTTTCTTATGGCTTCATTGATTTACTATAATTATTTTACCATAATAATTTAAAAATTTTTTAATTTAAAATTTTTCACAGTGTAATGTTAGTTTCAGGTGTACAATATAGTGATTCAGCACTTCCATGCAACACTCCGTGCTCATCACAAGTGCCCTCCTTACCCTCTTGCACTGTTGGTGGGAATGCAAACTGGTACAGCCACTCTGGAAAACAGTGTGGAGGTTCCTGAAAAAATTAAAAATAGACCTACCCTATGACCCAGCAATAGCACTGCTAGGAATTTACCCAAGGGATACAGGAGTGCTGATGCATAGGGGCACTTGTACCCCAATGTTTATAGCAGCACTCTCAACAATAGCCAAATTATGGAAAGAGCCTAAATGTCCATCAACTGATGAATGGATAAAGAAATTGTGGTTTATATACACAATGGAATACTACGTGGCGATGAGAAAGAATGAAATATGACCTTTTGTAGCAACGTGGATGGAACTGGAGAGTGTGATGCTAAGTGAAATAAGCCATACAGAGAAAGACAGATACCATATGGTTTCACTCTTATGTGGATCTTGAGAAACTTAACAGAAACCCATGGGGGAGGGGAAGGAAAAAAAAAAAAAAAAAGATGTTAGAGTGGGAGAGAGCCAAAGCATAAGAGACTGTTAAAAACTGAGAACAAACTGAGGGTTGATGGGAGGTGGGAGGGAGGGGAGTTTGGGTTTTGGGTATTGAGGAGGGCACCTTTTGGGATGAGCACTGGGTGTTGTATGGAAACCAATTTGACAATAAATTTCATATATTGAAAAAAAAATAAAGAGTTATTGGACAAAAAAAAAAAAGTGCCCTCCTTAATTCCCATCACCTGTTTAACCCATCCCCCCACTCACCTCCCCTCTGGTAACCATCAGTTTGTTCTCTATATTTGAGTCTGTTCTTGGTTTGCCTCTCTCCCTTTTTCCTTTGCTCATTTGTTTTGTTTCTTAAATTCCACATATGAGTGAAATCATATGGTATTTGTCTTTCTCTTACTGACTTCTTTTGCTGAGCATTATACTCTCTAGTTCCATCTATGTCATTACAAGTGGCAAGATTTCATTCTTTTTTATGGCTGAATATTCTATTTGTGTGTGTGTGTGTGTGTGTGTGTGTGTGTGTGTGTGTGTGTGTGTATACACATATATATACACACACCACATCTTCTTTATCCATTCATCAATTGATAGACACTTGGGCTGCTTCCATAATTTGGCTATTGTAAATAATGGTGCTATAAGCAGGGGTGCATGTATCCCTTTGAATTAGTGTTTTTGTTTTTTGGGTAAATACCCAGTAGTATGATTACTAGACCATAGGGTAACTGTATTTTTAACTTTTTGGGGAACCTTCATACTGTTTTCCACAAGTGGCTGCACCAGTTTTCATTCCCACCAACACTGTAAGAGGGTTCCCCTTTCTCCCATAGTAATAATTTTTAATGTAGCCTACATCCTACATGTGTTGTGCTATCTGAATGCTCTGTATTGGAATTTGAGAAGAAACCAGTAGGGCTAATCAAACATCAAACTAGTCATCTCTTTATAAAATCTCAATTTTTTTTAACGTTTATTTATTTTGAGAGAGAGAGAATGAGAATGAGCAGGGGAGGGGCAGATAGGCAGAGAGAATCCCAAGCAGGCTCCACAATCAGTGGGGAGCCAAACATGGGGCTTGATGTCACGACTGTGGGATCATGACCTGAACCGAAATCGGGAGTTGGACACTTAACCTAGACTGAGTCACCCAGGCGTCCCTAAAATCTCAATCTTAAAACTAAAACACATAACTATACATGGTACTTTTATGTATCCTCCTAAATAAGGCTAGTTAGTATTCTGCTGCTCCTAATATATTTATAACTTGGACCACAAAAAAAATATTAAATTTAACTCGTAAATTTCTACGTGAAACTTTGTTGTTTAATAGAGTATTATTTAGAGCAGTTACAGGTTCACAGCAAAATTGAGCAGATGGTACAGAGATATCCCATATACCCCTTACCCACACATGCATAGTGTCCTCCATTATCAACATATACACGAGGGTGGTACATTGGTTATGGTCGATGTGCCTACGTTAATAATGCATCGTTATCACCCAGAGCCCACGCTGGACACTAGGCTTCATTCTTGGTGTTGTATATTTTATGGGTTTGGACAGATGTATAATGATATGCAACCGCCATTCTAGTAACATACAGAGTGTCTTCACTGCCCTCAACCACCTCTGTGCTCTGCCTAGTCCTCCAATCCTCCCTGAGGATTAAAGTTTAATTTTATTTATTTTTTATTTTTTTATTTTTTTCTGCTAAAGTTTAATTTTAAAATGAGCTTATATGAACACCTCAGGATTTTATTTTACACAAATCATTTCAGCCCATCCCTTTTAGTGAAAATAACTATTAGGAACTAGTTCTTTAAAAAAATTTTTTTTTGTTTATTTTTTTTGAGAAAGAGTGAGCGAGAGAGAGCGTGTGAGTGGTGGAGGGGTAGAGAGAGAGAGAGGACAGAGGATCTGAAGTGGGCTCTGTGCTGACAGCTTGGAGCCTGAAACCTGCTTCATATTCTGTGTTTCCCTCTCTGCCCCTGCACCACTCATACTCTTTCCCTCTCTCTCAAGAATAAATAAAAACATTAAAAAAATTTTAAAAAAAGGAAATACTTCTAATGAAAGTGGTTCATCAATGGTAGAATTGGAGTCAGATGCCTTTGTTTTCAAATGCGAAGTCTACCATTTTCAGTCTTCTATTAATAGGAATTTTCTTATTTTTATTTTATTGAGATAATATAACATAATGATTTGATATTTATATATGTTGTAAAATGATCACAATAAGTCTAGTTATATCCAGCACCATACACAGTTACAAATTGTTTTTCTTTGTGATAAGATCTTTTAATACCTACTCTTAGCAACTTTCAAATATGTAATACAGCATTACTATTGTTTTTTGAGAGAGAGAGCGAGCAAGTGAGGGAGGGGCAGAGGGGACGGGGGAGAGAGAGAGAATCCCACAAGGGGCAGAGAGAGAGAGAGAAGCAGGGGTCAACCAAAGCAGGGCTCAAACTCATGAACTGTGAGATCATGACCTGAGCTGAAGTCAGATGCTTAACTGACTGAGCCACCCAGGTGGCTGTAATAAAGCATTATGAAATGCAGTCACCATGCTGTACTTTACATTCTGTGACTTAGGAATTTTCTTTCTCAAGAGAAATTCTGGTCATGTCATGCTTATTTATTTTCTAAGTCCCATTTAATCTGATTTCACAAAAATTCCAACCTAGTCATTTTACCTTAAATGTGGAAGTGGCTGGGTCTATATTTGGATTGTTGCCATCGTTTGAGTGTGGATTCTTGTGGGATAGTCTTCACTGTAATCTGCACTCAAAAAGGAAGGAGACTTGTTGGGGCATCTGGGTGGCCCAGTTGATTAAGTGTCTGACTCAGTTTAGGCTTAGGTCACGATCATAGTTTGTGAGATCGAGCCCCATATCAGGCTCTGCACTGACAGCACGGAGACTGCTTGTGATTTTCCCTTTCCCTCTGCCCTTCCCTCACTCTGTCTTTCAAAATAAATAAATAAACATTAAAAAAGACAAGGGAAGGAGACTTCCTCTCACTGCTCTAGGACTTTTTTTTTTTTTTTAACGTTTATTTATTTATTTATTTATTTATTTATTTATTTATTTTTCAGTATATGAAGTTTATTGTCAAATTGGTTTCCATACAACACCCAGTGCTCATCCCAAAAGGTGCCCTCCTCAATACCCATCACCCACCCTCCCCTCCCTCCCACCCCTCCATCAACCCTCAGTTTGTTCTCAGTTTTTAACAGTCTCTTATGCTTTGGCTCTCTCCCACTCTAACCTCTTTTTTTTTTTTCCTTCCCCTCCCCCATGGGTTTCTGTTAAGTTTCTCAGGATCCACATAAGAGTGAAACCATATGGTATCTGTCTTTCTCTGTATGGCTTATTTCACTTAGCATCACACTCTCCAGTTCCATCCACATTGCTACAAAAGGCCATATTTCATTCTTTCTCATCGCCACGTAGTATTCCATTGTGTATATAAACCACAATTTCTTTATCCATTCATCAGTTGATGGACATTTAGGCTCTTTCCATAATTTGGCTATTGTTGAGAGCGCTGCTATAAACATTGGGGTACAAGTGCCCCTATGCATCAGTACTCCTGTATCCCTTGGGTAAATTCCTAGCAGTGCTATTGCTGGGTCATAGGGTAGGTCTATTTTTAATTTTTTCAGGAACCTCCACACTGTTTTCCAGAGCGGCTGCACCAATTTGCATTCCCACCAACCGTGCAAGAGGGTTCCCGTTTCTCCACATCCTCTCCAGCATCTATAGTCTCCTGATTTGTTCATTTTGGCCACTCTGACTGGCGTGAGGTGATATCTGAGTGTGGTTTTGATTTGTATTTCCCTGATAAGGAGCGAAGTTGAACATCTTTTCATGTGCCTGTTGGCCATCTGGATGTCTTCTTTAGAGAAGTGTCTATTCATGTTTTCTGCCCATTTCTTCACTGGTTTATTTGTTTTTCGGGTGTGGAGTTTGGTGAGCTCTTTATAGATTTTGGATATTAGCCCTTTGTAGGACCTCTTTTTGGCCATTTAATCTCTGGGCTTTATGAGAATATAAATTTGTTTAATACCATAAGAACAAGGTAAGCAAAGGTTTAATTGTCCTTAAGGGTATCTTATTTGAGAATACTCTCTACCAACATATTGCTTTCTATAAAAGTTATCTGGTTTCTCTGTGTATGGCTGACTCTCTTCTTTATTGTTTTCTCTAGTGCATTCCTCTCTTTGTTCAACTTGTTTTGGAGAGACTAACCCGAGGAGTGAAAACTAGTGAGCTCCGCACCATGTGTCTTCAGGTTGCCATTGCTGCCTTGTACTACAACCCTGATTTGCTGCTACATACTTTAGAACAAATTCAGTTGCCTCACAATCCTGGACCGTTAACTGTACAGTTTATAAATCAGTGGATGAACGATACGGATTGTTTTCTTGGGTATGTGTCTTTTGGATTTTACTCTACATTTCTGTTTCTGGAACATTGATTTTAAAAATGTAAAATAGCATATAAAGAGGTAATTTTCATTTTTAAGGATTATTTTTAGTGCATTGTAAACAGAAATTTTAATTTTTAGAGAATTAAACTGTGTTTCAGTAGTATAATCTAGTGGAAAGAATGCAGGCTCTGAAAATTAGGTATAGTCTGTCCCTAGTTGTTTTTTACTTGCATGATAGCGTTAGATCTTTAGGCAATGAGAACTAAGTGTCCAGCAGGTTCCATGACTATTAAGTGTGTATAGGTAAAAACATTCTAAATGGGGTCATGTTTCTAAGGAAAATGCCAGTCTGGTAAAAATGTACTGGCCCAGGTTATTGGATATTGGAACTCTGCAGATCTCAAGGGAGCTTGTTCTCAAATGTGAGGTCAGAAAGAAGGATTGTTCGTTGTAGCTTGGGTGCTTCCCTGGTGCGAGAGTTTGTCTTCATGTGAAGCACTCTCCTACTTCTCAAACATAAGAAAAATGAGATGCCGAGTAGTAGGTACATGCTCACCTCAAGTGACCCCACACCTATTAGTGATTGTTATGCTAGAATTTGAGCTAGATTGCAATTAATTTGTTTAAAACATTAGATACAACTAGTGTTTTGTTTTTTAAGTTTTGTAAGATAACATTTAGAAATGATACCATTTAGAAATGCTGAGGAAGGAGAATTCCAGTAGGAGTAGTCAGGACACTGCCAGTGATACAGGTGTGAATTAGCATGGCAGAACAGGTATGGGGGAAGATACTGGAATTTGTCATTGATTTAGATTTTTTATTAAAGACTTGAAGGGAAGAACATACTTTAAAAAATTGTGCTTGAAATTATCTCTGACAAAGATTTAGGGAGCAGAGGCTTTGTCACTCACAGTTATGCAGTTGGAATGCTTCTCTCTTTATTAGCATCTAGAAGCAGTTTTCCAAAGATAGAAAGGCCATTTCTACTATTGCACAGACTGGACAGGCTTGGCTTATGCTTCCTTGGATTCTTTAGAGTCCTACTTGATAATCATCTTTCCTGCTGTGATCCTCTTGACACCTAATGTGCACCCCTATTGGGGGGCATCCTCAGGTCCAGTGCAGTTCCTGTTATAATATACTCCTTTGGCTTTAGTAACTTGAATCAGGCAATGCAGTGGGCTGGGACCGGCTGGGTAGTGTGGCAGGCGTGTGGCGGTGACACAGGCACGGCCTGGGAAGCAGCCACTGGAGCCAGAGCTGGAGTTGGAGCTGGTGGAGTTCTCTTTGATCTGTGCCCCTCCTCCTAGCCTCCAGGATGGCAGAGATTGTCGCTTCTCTGACAGAGAGCACGTTCTCAGGCTTGGAAGATTCTAGCAGTGACAGGAGTGAAGATGACTCGGCAGAGGGAGAAGATAGGATCAGCAGTGATGGAGAAGACCACTGGGCCACAGGTGCAGGCCAGGACCTCTTCCCCAAGGACAGAGGACATCTGGAACATGGTGGGCACGGGCATTGGGCACGGATGGCAGGCACAGCTACAAGCCCCTGCGTACTCTTGACAAGCTGGACCAGGTTCTGCGCAAAATGGATGATCCTGACTACCGGTGCATGATGCAGGACTGGATGACAGGGCACGACTTATGGCTGACCGATGAGCAGGTGGCCCTGGCATGGTGGCTGCAGAGGGGCCAGTTGGGGGACATGAGCTTCGATCTGTATGAGCTGGACTTCTTCACTGGGGACCTGGTGCTCCACTCAGTAACCAGCTGACCTGCGGACAAGCACAGCTTCATCCCATCCCTGGTGGAGAAGGAGAGGGTCTCTCACTTGGGGCATATGCCATTAAGATGGGCCAGATGCAGCTTCACGGGCCCCAGAACCCCACCCCTAGCTTCAGAAATCTGGGTGTGGAAGACCCCGATGTTGGGCCAGATGGGCACAAGATACACATACCCAGTCCCAAGCTGGTCCTCGGCGTCACACTGAGTTCTACGGCCCACCTCCTGCGTATCTGCCCAGCGAAGAGGTGTGGGAGCAATGGGAGCCAGGTGAGAGGAAGCCCACCTTCCCGGCACACAAGTTTCCGAACCTGCGGGGTGTGCCTGTGTATAGCTGTTTCCTCCAGGAATGCTTCACATGCTGCCTTGACCTCTACTGTGTCCACGGCAGTGCAAGGTGAGGGTGAATGTGAACCCTGAAGACCTCGTCCCCAAACTGTCCCAGCTGCAGGACCCACAGCCTTTCCTCGCATGTCAGGTCCTGGTCTCTAGAGGCCCCAGCAACCTTGTCCACCACCTTAGTGTCATCCTGGAGAGGGCCAGTGGCTGGCTTCAGGCTCTGACGATGGCTTACTATGACTCTGGGAGGTGGCTGCCACCCACTGCACGAGGACCATGCCCGTTGTGGGTATGCTGAGGAGTATTGGCTGGAACACTCACCCCATCATCTGCCTGGTGGCTGTGGCTGTAGAGGACGTGGTGCTGCTACTGATTCTGGCCTTGGGGGCCCAGCTGGTGGTGGGCAGCGAGGACCAGCTGCTGTCTGCCTTCATCCCACCTGAGATGCCGGCCGTTCAGCCTGCCTACTGGCTGGAGGCCCCAGAGGAGAAACGCCAGGGGGAACCTGTGGCTGCACATCTGCCATGGGAAGCCTGTGACTCTGTTGACCTGGCATGGGTGTGGGGACTTCTTGGCTGTGGTCCTGGCCCCTGCAGGCCACACACAGGTGCTGATCCACTAGCTGAGCTGGCGCTGCAGGCAGACCCCCTTCTGCAGCCATGGCCAGGTGCCGTGGGTGGCCTTCTACTCTGTCCCATCCTTTGTGTTAGTGACTTTCGAGTGCAGCATCTGCCTTTACTGTCTCCTGTGCCAGGAGCTCACCCAGAAGCTGAGACCCAACTGTAAGTGGGTGTCCAGCCTGGCAGTGCACCCTGCAGGGGACAAGGTCATCTGTGGGAGCTATGACAGCAAGCTGGTGTGGTTTCATCTGGACCTTTCTGGTGAGCCTTACAGGGTGGTGAGGCACCACAGGAGGACCCAAGGGCTGTGGCCTTCCACACCTGGTACCAGGTCTTCACATCTAGCTCTGACCACGGGAGTGTCATTGTCTGCCATAGGATGGTACACAGTGACCTGCTGCAGAACCAACTGCTGGTGCCTGTGAAGGTGCTGCGGGGACACATGCTGAGCCAAGACCTGGGTGTACTGGATGTGGCTTTCCGCCCTGGCCCCAGCTGTGGGTTTTCTCAGGGGCCAATGGCACCGTCTGCCTCTTCACCTAAGCCATCCTGTTTCCTCAGGGGCCAGGCCATGTGTTTGCTCAGGATCTTAATAGAGGTGTTCGCCCAGCTTGGGGGGAAAAAAAAAGAGCAATGCGAATAATAGTAGCTTATAATATATTCATCATTTCATCTGCTTCGGATTCAGCCTCCCTCTCTCCCTCTGTCCCTCCCCTGCTAGTGCTTTGTCTCTCCCTCTCTCTCAAAAATAAACATTAAAAAAAATTTTTTTCCCTTCAGAATCAAATTTTATGCTAGGTTATAGCGGACTATATTTAATTGATTTACTTATAGTCATTAAGTTTAGCTTGCTTATTATATGCTGAGTTTCTGAATAGCTTTTGGCACTGGGGGGTTAGTATACAGTGTATGTGCTGAGAAACCTTGTAGACCAATCTAATGAAGACACAGTCTGAATTTTTCCTTTTTTCTATTGGATAGGAATTTTATGCTGTCAAATACAGGTATTCCTGCTTTAATAGAACTTGTTATGCCAAGGCACAGATAAAGCATTTAAATCAGTTATAAATTGATACTATAGTAAAATTCACCATATTGATTACAGACTTTTATAGCTCTTTGATGATAATTGGTTTACAAAACTTGGTTTATATAGGATTTCACATAGTACAAGATGGAGGATCCCTCTGTATAATTCCATTGAGTGAACCTTAAAAATCACCTTGGCCATTTTTTCTTGTAGAATCTTCAGTTGTCCCCATTTCTCATGAGTACCTTTTTTTCTTTGTGATTTGTAGGCATCATGACCGGAAGATGTGTATAATAGGACTGAGTATCCTTTTGGAATTGCAAAATCGACCTCCTGCAGTAGATGCTGTGGTGGGACAGATTGTACCCTCAATTCTTTTCCTTTTCCTTGGCCTAAAGCAGGTTTGTGCTACCAGACAACTGGTAAACCAGGAAGATCGCTCAAAAGCAGAGAAGGCTGATATGGAAGAAAACGGTAAAATCTTCTAATTGTAATGAATGCTAGAATTGATTTTGATTTGAGCATGCATTTTCTCTGAATTTTAGTCTATTTGGAATCATTCAGTTACATTCTTTGGCTTGTTGCACATTTAACAAATATTTTGGGTTTGGTTGACATACCCTGTAATGTAAATTTAAATCTGTTAATTTTTTGACATTTAAATAATTATTGAGCTTAATGAATGTTGTTAAACGCTGAGAAATTCAGATACATTTATAACAGAATCACATAGTTTTGACAATGAGTTAGGAACCAGTATTTCATTTTCTTGTTTGTGCCAATAGTCTCTGTGAAGTCGGCAGCATGAATTCAATGAACCATTAGTTAAGGGAAGTATCAGTATAACAGATTAATAGAATGCCTGATGTTTTTTTTTTAATGGTTCTTAAAAATTGTAATTGGGAGAAACTTATGGTTTACATATTATTAAATTTGGAGTAAAGTACATAAATGAAGGTTATTTGCTTAATTGACAGAATAAGATTGTTAGAGTCAAGGATATTAGATCTTTATTTGATGATAATTGCAAAACTACTTGCTTGGGTGCAGGAAGTAACCAAATCCAACTCCAAATGGAGTTTTCCCTCTTCAGGTTAAAAGCAGAATTTCTTCCCCTTCCCTTCCCCTCCCTTCCTTCATATAATTTATTGTCAAATTAGCTAGCATACAGTGTGCTCTTGGCTTCAGGAGTAGATTCCCATGATTCATCTCTTACATACAACACCCTGTGCTCATCCCAGCAAGTGCCCTCTTCAGTGCCCATCACCCATTTTCCCCATCCCCCTGCTTCCATCAACCCTCAGTTTGTCCTCTGTATTTAAGAGTCTCTTATGTTTGTCTCCCTCTCCATTTGTAACTATTTTTTGTTTCCCTCCCTTCCCCCATGGTCTTCTGTTACGTTTTCACTCATATGTGGAATTTGAGAAACTTATGATATCTGTTAAAAACAGAATTTCTTTAAATGAGAAAAATCAGAATGTTTCATGTAAAACATACAAGTATAGATTTAAACATTTTGCATTTAATTAGCATCATCCTAGTTTGGGTACGAGGAATGGTACTCTTTAACTCCTAACATAGAGCACAACTTCTGATCTAATTTGCTTTCCTGAATTCTATGTAGGACATCTTTACTAGAAGGGTTTTTATTCTTTTGCTGAGTATAGGCCAACAATTATAGAATTCTTTTTTTCAGTTCTAATTTTTTGTTTTGTAAACTGTTGGCTTATAACTAATATGTGAGAAAAAATTTCTGGTAATTTTCCAGACTTTCCTGTTCAATTTGTGCTGAAGTATAGAATGACTAATTAGGAAAGGTATTTCTTGCTATCTTTGTCATATATATGTGTCATATATACATATATATATGTGTGTGTGTGTGTGTGTGTGTATATGATCAAAACTTCTGTTTCTCGCCTTATCCCTAAAACTACTTTGCCATTTAATTCAGGTGCTTTAGTGTGGTATGTTTTATAGAAATAGTTTTGGAATAATACTGCCTGGTTTGGGTTTTACTCTAGGTTTTTCCGTCTTGGGTTGATTTTGTTGTGCATTTACTATCTTCCAGTTATTTATAATATTGGGCTAACTGCTTAGAACAGATCAGCCCTGAACATAGAAACAGAATCCATGGTGATATGCAATTCAGCTTTCCACTTTTCAACACACATGTAGCTATTTTTTCTTTATTTTTGTATTTTTATGTTTCTATTAGTAGAAATGACCTCATTTGCACACTTCTGAGTAGTTTGTAATCAACTGAATTAACTGTTGAGAGACCCAAATTCTCAGTGGGAACTCATCGTTACTTAAAACACATGCACTGGGGCACCTGGGTGGCCCAGTCAGTTAAGTGTCCGACTTCGGCTCAGGTCATGATCTTGTGGTTCGTGAGTTGGAGCCCTGTATCAGGCTGTGTGCTGACAGCTTAGAGCCTGGAGCCTGCTTTGGATTCTGTATCTCCCTCTCTCTCTGCCTCTCCCCTGCTTGCACTCTCTCTCTCTCAAAAATAAACATTAAAAAAAAAAATGCACTGACTGCACAATTTTTTTTTTTGACAAAAAATTTGGGACTCTGATTAATTAGCATTTTTATATAAATGAATATGAGACAGCCATAGCAAAACAGTAGTAATGTCCAGTGGACTATAGATTTAGGGTTACTTGGAAATTGTTTTCAGTGAGGAGTATAAAGTCATTTTTTTTTTTTTTAAATGTTTATTTAGTTTTGAGAGAGAGAAAGAGTGCGAGCAGGGAGGGGCAGAGAGAGGAGGAGACACAGAATCTGAAGCAGGCTCCAGGCTCTGAGCTGTCAGCACAGAGCCTGATGCGGGGCTAGAACTCATGAACTATGAGATCATGACCTGAGTTGAAGTTGGATGCTTAACTGACTGAGCCACCCAGGTGCCTCTAAAGTCATTTTCAATTTAACAAACTATAAAGTTTTATTTTTAGAATTTCATGTAAAAATAGGCGGTAGTTTTTCCATTTCCAGAATGTCATTTTATAATTTTTGTTCTGTCGAATTTTATGTTTTGTCCTTTTGTGTTCTGATTCTTTTTAAATAATTAATGGATTGCCAGAGGAGATTTCAAGTGATGAAGAGGAGACGAATGTAACCGCTCAAGCAATGCAGTCGAATAACGGAAGAGGTGAAGATGAGGAGGAGGAGGAGGATGACTGGGATGAAGAAGTGTTGGAAGAAACTGCCCTTGAGGGATTCAGCACTCCACTTGATCTTGACAATAGTGTGGATGAATATCAAATTTTTACACAAGCTCTGCTAAGTATGTCTTTACTCCCTAAATTTTTAGATATTTTCTCTAAATTCTTTATTTCCTTTGGTTTAAAAATTGTTTTGGGATCTGTCCAAAATCAGTTTAGATGTTAAGTTTGGTTTTAGTAGTGGTGAGATGTCCAAATGGAAAAATCTGGGAGGCTTAGAGCATGGTTTTGCCCCAAGCACCAACTTGAGTTCTTGGTGTGGGAGTGAAGCCGAAACTGCAGGTACTGGGAAAATCTGGCGGAACATGGTAGCATGTGAGTAGAGGTGTTTGCCAAGATCTGGATTTTAGGGAGCATAGTAAAACCCCAGGAGGAAGAGATGGTGAAGGAGGTCGAGAACTGGGCAACACAGAGATTTGCAATGTCCTAACCTTCCTCTGATAGCCCCACATGGTTAGATATGGAGTGGGTACTCAGAAATAATCCTTTGCTGGAATAAGTTTGTCTCTTAATTTCTGCAATCATTTCATCGTAATTTGATCATGTACTTTTGTTCTCTGTAATGATAATTTTCACTAGACTCTTATCTTTTTCTTCTTCTACACACTCCCCAAATGCAACAGCTGTGCAGAATCGGGATGCTGCCTGGTACCAGCTGCTGATGGCACCGCTCAGTGAGGACCAGAGGAGGGCGCTGCAGGAGGTGTATACCCTGGCAGAGCACCGGAGGACAGTAGCAGGTCAGCCAGCTGCATTCCCAGATTGGAGGGCATCAGCGTGCCGGTAGTCAGTCTTATTAATGAGCAACCTTCTTACCTTCTTAATGAGCCTTGTGGCACATAAAGATTGTTTTAAAAATTGTTAGAGGCCAGCCTTTCAAGATAATTATTATTGTATGATTTTTTTTTTTTTTTTTTTTAATCACTGATCATGATATCTTAGCTCTGCAAAACCCTGTGCATTAATAGGTGTCTTTTAGTGGTGGTGGTATTCATGTACTTACCCTCTGTTTTGGAGCCAGTTCACTTCATGAATTCTTATAAGGAGCTTGTCTTCCTGGAAAAGAAACACTCTTCATTTCTTTTGCTGGGATTTACATGTTAGTGATTCTTGTTGATTTTCAGTTTTTGACTTGGAGAAATTGTTCTATGCAGACATTATTATGGTCACTCCTAGAAAATCAGTGGAAAAAAATTTGTAATTACAAAAATACTTTAGTGGAAAACATGGAATAGGCACCTGGAATTTAGAACCTAAGTTCTTCTGCATAGAGTTCTCTTGTCAGCCCTGCACAGAGTCTGTATCAGGAGAATTCTGGGTACACTTTCAGCAGTAGCCTATAGAACTATTAAAAAACCCACTTTGCACCTTTTCATTTTGTCATTTTTCCTGGAAGTTGGGGGAGGTAAAGTTTTTCCATTTTGTTCATTTTTAGCAGTTTTTCTGTAATAGTAAACATAACTACTTACTGAGATAGCCCTATTAAAAGCTGATACTCAGGGACTTCCAGGGAAGGTGGTGAAATGGGTGGATCCTGAGCTCACGTCATCCCACAGATACAACTAGGTAATGCTCACATCAGGGTAAATAACCCGGAAAATGACCCAGAGATGGCAGAACAAACTCTACAACTAACTGTAGAGAAGAGTCCACATCAGAGAAGATAGAAGAGTGGAGATGCAGTGGGGAGCTAAATGGACTACGGGTCTGTCCACTGGAGGGAGGGATCCGCAGGTGTGGAGAAGAGAGAGAACAGACCATCATGGTGCGAGCTTGCATGGGAAGATGAATCCCTATAACGTTTGGCTTTGGAAACCAGAGGGACCAAATTTCATGAGTTCTGACAGCAGGTTCAGTTCTGGGAGAGTCTGGAGGGTGATAGGAAACTGAGTCCTCATCCCTTTAAAGACACAGCACAGCCAACAGCCTGCAGAAACACAGCATAGAAGCAGTACTTTGAAAAATGCCCGGGGCATACAAGAGGGAAATTATTTACTAATCTTTGTGTCCCAGAGAGACTGAGATTGCTGGAAGACTCCTCCAGGAACAAGGAGCTGGTGGGTGCCATTTCCCTTCCTTTCCCTCCAGCATAAACACTCAGACACCTGCAGGAACCAGCCTGGAGCCGGCATTCACTACCTAATTTGCTTATACTATGCCCCATCCTTTTTAGCTGGGCCTGCCTCAGTTCTGGTGCTGTGGGCCCCCTTCCCTAGAAGACCACTGCAAACTGCCAACACCATGCCTCTCTACTGTGCGCATTGTGGGGTCTCAGTCCCAGCAGTGGCAGCTGGTCACCTGTGGAGGACGCAAGAACCTTATTAAAACTGTGCACGCTGCACCAAAAACCATAAAATACCTAGGAATAAATCTAACCAAAGAGGTGAAAAATCTATACACTGAGAACTATAGAAAGCTTATGAAAGAAATTGAAGAAGACACAAAAAAATGGAAAAAGATTCCATGCTCCTGGATAGGAAGAACAAATATTGTTAAAATGTTAATACTACTCAAAGCAATCTACATATTCATTGCAATACCTATCAAAATAACACCAGCATTCTTCACAGAGCTAGATCAAACAATCCTAAAATTTGTATGGAACCAGAAAAGACCCCGAATAGCCAAAGCAATCTTGATAAAAGAAAACCAAAGCAGGAGGCATCACAATCCCGGACTTTAAGCTGTATTATAAAGCTGTAATCATCAAGATAACACGAACAGATCTGGCACAAAAGCAGACACTCAGATCAATGGAACAGAATAGAAAACCCAGAAATTAAATGTATGGCTAACTAATCTTTGACAAAGCAGGAAAGAATATCCAATGGAAAAAAAGACTGTCACTTCAGCAAATGTTGCTGGGGCAACTGGACAGCAACATGCTGTTAAGTGAACCTGGACCACTTTTTTACACCATACACAAAAATAAACTCAAACTAAGGGGATAAAAGACCTAAATGTAAGACAGGAAAATCCTCGAGGAGAAAGCAGGCAAAAACCTCTTTGATCTTGGCCACAGCAACTTCTTACTCAACACATCTCCAGAGCAAAGGAAAACAAAAACAAAAATGAACTATTGGAACCTCATCAAAATAAAAAGCTTCTGCATAGTGAAGGAAACAATCATCAAAACTAAAAGGCAACCAATGGAATGGGAGAAGATATTTGCAAATAACATATCAGACAAAGGGTTAGCATCCAAAATCTATAATTTTTTTAAATATTTATTTATTTTTGAGAGACAGAAACAGAGTATGAACAGGGGAGGGGCAGAGAGAGAGGGAGACACAGAATTGGAAGCAGGCTGCAGGCTCTGAGCTGTCAGCACAGAGCCCGGTGCAGGATTCGAACCCACGAACCGTGAAACCATGACCTGAGCCGAAGTCAGATGCTTAACTGACTGAGCCACCCAGGCGCCCCAGTGTCCAAAATCTATAAAGAACTTATCAAACTCAACACCCCAAAAACAATCCAGTGAAGAAATGGGCAAAAGGCATGAATAGACACTTCTCCAGAGACATCCAGATGGCCAACTGACACATGAAAAAATGCTCAACATCACTCATCATCCGGGAAATACAGATCAAAACCACCATGAGATACCACCTCACACCTGTCAGAATGGCTAACATTAACAACTCAGGCAACAACAGATATTGGCAAGGATGCAGAGAAAGAGGATTTCTTTTGCACTGCTGGAGGGAATGCAAACTGGTGCAGCCACCCTGGAAAACAGGATGGAGGTTCCTCAAAAATCCAAAAATAGAACTACCCTACAACCCAGCAATTGCACTGCTAGGTATTTATCCAAGAGATACAGGTGTGCTGTTTCGAAGGGACGCATGCACCCCAGTGTTTATAGCAGCACTATTGATAATAACCAAAGTATGGAAAAAGCCCAAATGTCCATCGATGGATAAATGGATAAAGAAGATGTGGGGTGTGTGTGTGTGTGTGTGTGTGTGTACACACACACACACACACACACACACAATGGAGTATTACTCAGCAATCAAGAATGAAATCTTGCCAGTTGCAACTACGTGGATGGAACTAGAGGGTATTATGCTAGGCGAAATTAGAGAAAGACAAATATCATATGACTTCATTCATATGAGGACTTTTCAGATGCAAAACAGATGAACACAAGGGAAGAGAAGCAAAAATAATATAAAAACAGGGAGGGGGACAAAACAGAAGAGACTCTTAAATATGGAGAACAAACAGAGGGTTACTGGAGGGGTTGTGGGAGGGGGGATGGGCTAAATGGGTAAGGGGCATTAAGGAATCTACTCCTGAAATCGTTGTGCTATGTGCTAACTTAGATGTAAATTAAAAAAAAACCAACACACAAACACTGTGCACCCTGCCTCTGCATGCTTTGCAGATCAGTCTGGCCAGCCATGGTCTCCGGGGCAGAGACACATCCCCTCTGGCAGAGGACCAGCACCACCTTGTTAAAACTGCATGCCATGCTCTACCCACTACTTTCAAGAGCAAGAGATGTAGCTGAATTTCCTAACACAGAGAAACACAGAAAGTTACACAAAATGAGAGAAATATGTCCCAAATGAAAGAAAAGGAAAAAACAATAGCAAGACACCTAAGCCAAACAGAGATAAGTAATATGCTTGATAGAGAAATTAAAGTAATGGTCATAAAGATACTTGCTGGACTTGAAGTAACAGTGGAGGATTTTTAACAAAGAGAAAACATTGAAAAAGAACCAGTCAGAGATGAAGAACATGATAAATTGAAATTAAAATTACTGTAAGTGGAATAGTAGACTAGAGGAAACAGAATGGATCGGAGACCTGGAGGACAGAATAATGGAAATTAAGGTGAGCGGGTGAGAGGAAGACAAATTATGCAAAATGAGAATAGACTTAGGGAACTCAGTGACTCCATCAGGTTTGATAACATTCACATTATAGGGATGCCAGAAGAAGAGAGAAAAGGGGGCAGAAAGTTCATTTGAAGAAATAATAGCTGAAAGCTTCCCCAATCTGGGGAAGAAAACAAATCCAGATCCAGGAGGTACAGAGATTTCCCAACAAAAACAACCAAAGGAGGTCCATTCCAAGATACATAGTAATTAAGATGGCAAAAAGTAGTGACAAAGAGAATTTTAAAAGCAGCAACAGAGAAGGAGAAAGTTATGTACAAGGCTATCAGTGGATTTTTCAGCAGAAATTTTGCAGGCCAGATGCGAGCGACAAGATATATTTAGAGTGCTGGAAGGAAAAAAATCTGTAACCAATAATATTCTATCCAGCAAGGCTATCATGCAGAATAGAAGGAGAGATAAAGAGGTTCCCAGACAAACAAAAGTTAAAGAAATTCATGACCACTAAACCAGCACTACAAGAAATGTTAAAGGGGACTCTTTTAGTGGAAAACAAAAACCATGAGTAATAAAAGTAGGAAGCACACAAAAGAAGTAAAAATAACTATATCTGTAAATACCAGTAAAAGACTCACAAAAGGATATAAAGTATAACACCATATACCTAATATATGCGGGTTGGGGGGGAAGGACAGGACTAAAGAATGGTTTCAAACTTAAGTGACCATCAACTTAACATAGACTGCTATATATAGCAGATGTTATATGCAAACCTAATGGTAACCACAAATCAAAACCAGTAATATGCAAAAAATAAAGAGAAAGGAATCCAAGTGTATCACTAAAGAAAGCCAGCTTATGGGGAGGGAAGAGAGCAAGGGAAGAAAGGAATGGAGAAGAACTACAAAAATAACCACAAAACAAGTCACAAAATGGCAATAAATACATACCTATAAATAATTACTTCAAATGGACTAGGGGCACCTGGGTGGCTCAGTCGGTTAAGTGTCCGACTTCGGCTCAGGTCATGATCTTGTGGTTTGTGAGTTTGAACCTTGTATCGGGCTCTGTGCTGAGAGCTCAGGGCCTGGAGCCTGCTTCGGATTCTGTGTCTCGCTCTCTCTCTGCCCCTCCCCTGCTCATGCTCTGTCTCTCTCTGTCTCAAAAATAAATAAAACATTAAAAAAAAAACCCTAAAAAATAAATGGAATAAATTCTCTAGTCAAAGACTGAGGGTGATGGAACAGATGAAAAAACAAGACCCATCTATATGCTGCCTTCAAGAGACTCATTTCAGACCCAAAGGCATGTGCAGACTGAAGGAAAAACAGTTATCATGCAAATGGAAGCAAAAAGAAAGCCAGGGTAGCAATATTTATATTGGACAAAATAGATGTTAAAACAAAGACTTAACAAGAGACAAAGAAAGGACCCTACATAATTTTAAAGGGAACAATAAGAAGATAAAATAATTGTAAATACTTATGCACCCAACATGGGACCACACAAATACATGAAACAATTAGTTCCTTTACTTGTTATTAACTGATAGTAATACAGTAATAGGAAGGGACTCCAAGGACCCCCCCCCCCCCCCTTATATCAAAGAAGAGATATCCAAACAGAAAATCAAGATGGAAATAATGGCTTTGAAGGACATACTGGATCAGATGGATTTAACAGATATATTCAGAACATTCTGTCCTTAAACGGCAGAATACACATTTTTTCAACTGCACATGAAACATTCTCCACAGTAGATCATGTATAGGCCACAAAACAAGTTTTGACAAATTCAAAAAGATTGAAGTCATATGCATCTTTTCTGAGCAGAATGCTATGAAAGTAGAAATGAACCACAAGAAAAAACCTGGAAAGAACACAAGTACATGGAGATTAAATAACATGCTACTAAACAATGAATGAGTCAACCAAGAAATCAAAGAAGAAATAAAAAGATACATGGAGACAAATGAAAATGAAAACACAGTGGTCAAAGATTGTTGGGAGCAGCAAAAGTCATTCTCAACAGAGAAGATAATAATGATACCAGTCTACTTCAAGAAACAAGAAAAATCTTAACCTTACACCCGAGGAAACAAGAAAAAAAGAACAAATCCCCAAACTAGCAGAAGGAAGGAAATAATGATTAGAGCAGAAATAAATGATATAGAAACTGAAAAAAAATAGATCAATAAAACCAGGAGCTGGTTCTGTGAAAAGATCAACAAAAATTAACAAACCTTTAGCTGTACCCATCAGAGAGAGAAAGGACTCAAAATCAGAAATGAAAGAGGAGAAGTAACACCACAGAAATACAAAGGATTGTAAGAGAATATTGTGAAAAATTATATGCCAATGAATTGGACAACCTATAAGAAATGGATAACTTCTTAGAAACATTGCCAGTACTGAACCAGTTCTCCAAAAACTGAACCAGGAAGAGATAGACTATTTGAACAGATCAGTTACTGGCAATGAAATTGAATCAGTAATCAAAAGACTCCCAACAAACAAAAGTCCAGGACCACATGACTTCCCAGGTGGGAAGAGTTAATACCTATTCTTCTTAAACTTTTCAAACAAATAGAAGAGGAGGCAAAACTTCCAAATTCATTCTATGAGGCCAGCATTACTCTGATACCAAAACCAGATAAAGATACCACAAAAAGAACTACTG
Organism: Panthera leo; assembly: GCF_018350215.1. NCBI lineage: Eukaryota > Metazoa > Chordata > Mammalia > Carnivora > Felidae > Panthera > Panthera leo. The sequence goes on along the minus strand of NC_056685.1, from coordinate 63,115,635 downwards.
GGCCAATATCTCTGGTGAAGACAGATTCAACAATCCTGAACAAAATATTAGCACACTAAATCCAACACTATGTTAAAAAAATCATTCATCACAATCAAGTGAGATTTATTCCCAGGATGCAAGAGTGGTTCGATACTTGCAAATCAACCAATGTGATATATCACATTAATAAGAGAAAGTATAAAAACCATACGATCATTTCAGTAGACGCAGAAAAAACATTTGACAAAGTACAACATCCATTCATGATAATAACATTCAACAAAGTGGTAGATGGAACATAGCTCAATATAATAAAGACTACATGTGAAAAACCCACAGCTAACATCAGACTGAATGGTGAAAAACAGTTTTTCTTCTAAGATCAGGAACAAGACAAGGATGTCCACTCTCACCACTTTTATTCAACATAGTACTGGAAGTTCTAGCCACAGCTTGAGACAAAAAGGGATAAAGGCATCCAAATTCATAAGGAGGAAGTAAAACTTTCACTATTTGCAGATAACATGGGGATTGTATACATAGAAAACTTAAAGTCTCCATTGAAAACCTACTAGAACTGATAAATGAGTTCATTAAGGTCGTGGGATACAAAATCAACATGCAGAAAACTGGTGCATTTGTATACACTAATAATGAAATGTCAGAGAAATTAAGAAAACAATCCCATTTACAATCACACCAAAAAGAGTAAAATACCTAGGAATAAACTCAACCAAGAAGGTAAAAGACCTATAGTTTGAAAAGTATAAAACATTGGAAGAATGTTGTTAAAAAGTCCATACTACTCAAAGCAATCTACAGATTTAAGGCAATCCCTATCAAAGTACCAACAGTAGTTTTCACAGAACTAGAACAATCTTTTTTTTAATTATTTTTTAAGTCTTTTTTTAATGTTTTATTTATTTTTGAGAGAAAGGGAGCAGGGGAGGTGCAGAAAGAGAGGGAGACGCAGAATCTGAAGCAGGTTCCAGGCTCTGAGTTGTCAGCATAGAGCCCGATGCAGGGCTCAAACTTGTGAACTGTGAGATCATGACCTGAGCTGAAGTCGGACGCTTACCAACTGAGCCACCCATGTGCCCCTAGAACAAACAGTCTTAAAATTTGTATGAACCACAGAAGACCCCAAATAATCAAAGCAGTCTTGAAAAAGAAAAAAAAACTGGAGGTATCACAATCCTAGATTCCAAGGTATATTACAAAGCTGTAGTAATCAAGACGGTATGGTACTGGCACAAAAATAGACACACAGATCAAGATCAAGAATGGAAAGCTCATAAATAAACGCATAATTATATGGCCAGTAAATCTGTGACAAAGGAGGCAAGAATATGCAATAGAACAGAGTCTCTTCAATGGTTTTGGGAAAAGTGGACCACTTTCTTACACCATATACAAAAATAAACTCAAAATATATTAAGGACATAAATGTGAGACCTGGAACCATAAACTTACAGAAGAGAGCACAGGCAGTAATTTTTCTGACATCAGCTATAACAACGTCTCTCTAGATCAGTTTCCTGAGGTAAGGGAAACAAAAGCAAAAATAAACTGTTGGGATTACATCATGATAAAAACTTCTGCACAGCAAAGGAAACAACCAACAAAACTAAAAGCCTACTGGATGGGAAAGAGATTTGCAAATGACAGTCCAGTAAATGGTTAGTGTAAGTTATTCATACAACATAACACCCAGAAAACAATCCATTTAAAAAATGGTCAGAACACTTGAACAGACATTTGTCCAAAGAAGATATCCAGATGGCCAACAGACAATGTAAAAAGATGCTCAACATCACTCATCATCAGAGAATTGCAAATCAAAAGCATGATGAGAGATCACCTTACACCTATCAGACTGGCTAGAATAAAAAACACAAGAAACAACAAGTGTTGTCAAGGATGTAGAGAAAAAGGAAACCCTGTGCACTGTTGATGGGAATGCAAATTGGTGCAGCCACTGTGGGAGACAGTATGGAGGTTCCTCAAAAAGTGAAAAATAGAACTACCATATGATCCAGTAATTGCACTACTGGGTATTTAGCTATAAGGAATACAAAAACACTAATCAAAGATATGTATATGTATATGTACATGTATGTGCACATGTATGTGTGTATATATATGTATGTGTGTATATATGTGTGTATATATATGTGTGTATATATGTATACATATATATATGTATGTATATATATATATATATATATATATATATATACACACACACACACACACACACCCCTGTGTTTATTGCTATTATTATTTACAATAGCCAATTGATAGAAGCAGCCCAGGTGTCCATCAATAGTGAATGGATAAAGAAATTGTGTATATATATGTACAATGGAATATTATTCAGCTATAAATAAGAATGAAATCCTGTCATTTGCAACAATACGGATGGATCTAGAGAGTATAATGCCAAGGAAGATAAGCCAGTCAGAGAAGGATAAATGCCATATGATTTCACTCATATGCGAAATTTAAGAAACACATGGACAAAGGGGAAAAAAAGAGAGACAAACCAAAAAACCCACTCGTAACTAAAGAGAACAAACAGATGGTTACCAGAGGGGAGGTGCGGGGGTGGGGAGTGGGCAAAATAGGTGAAAGAGTTCAGGAATATACTTACCTTGATGAGCAGTGAGTGTTGTGTGGAAGTGTTAAATCACTGTATTATACACCTGAAACTAATAGAACACTGTATAGTAACTACACTAGAATTAAAACCAAAAAAGGCTAATGCTTGGTTGGGCAGGATAACTAATATCATAAGTCACAGTCCTTCACAATGCTAAGTATAAATAAATCTAGCTCATTTTAGGTTATTTCCAACTTTGTCACCTTAAATACTCTAATTTTGTCCCCTCCCTTTCTCTTGACAAATACTAGAGGCCAAGAAGAAGATTGAACAACAGGGAGGCTTCACGTTTGAAAACAAAGGAGTCCTCTCCGCATTTAACTTTGGGACTGTGCCCAGCAACAACTGAAAGAAGGAACATCAGCCTACCGAATGTCATCACTATGTTTTCCTTCACCGGGGGGAATGTGAAGGTCAAGGGGAGGATGACAGTGGGCTGCTTTTCAGCACCCTGCTGCTGTGCCGGATAACTGACATTGGGCAGCACATTTATCCACTCCCTCTTCCCCTTTGACCGTTCTCACCCTGAAATATATATTCTAAGCAGCTACTGTAATGTATGAAATTAAAGAAGAACAAAATCAGTGGATTGAAAAGGACAAATCATATTCTCCAAAGGATGAATGACCAAGGTGGATTTAAAGGATTGAATTGCACGTCTCAGGTTTTTGCCATGCAGAATCAATGGATTTATGCGGATAACAGTGCCTTCTGTTGTACATGAATTATCTGAAAAATTTTTTTGGAGTGCATTGCAATTTTTTTTAAAGCATAAAACATATTTCTAGATATAATGTAAACCTTGGCTATTTGTTGACTTATTCTGCATTTTACTGTGTGATTTTACTGTTAGGCAGTTAGTTACAAGTCACTCTGGTTTCAAAAACATCACTGCTCCCCTTGCTCACCCTGCTGCTGGGGGCTGTCTTCAGGGGTTGTAACATGCACTGGCTCTGGTTTTTCATTGTATGTTTTGAGGCTTTCTTACTAAGTGTCTTATTCCCTCTTCCATCATATATTTGAGCCTTGAAAGGGGTGGTGTTTCTATTGGGGTCAGAAAATATGAGTATAAATTCCATTTATAACCTAATAAGTGAAGGACTCAAAAATTTCTTGGCAGCAAGTGGCAGGAACTCTTTAGTCATTGGAATTAACAATAAGTCCAAGTATATTCTGAATCATGTACTTCATTATGTAATGAATTGGTAATAATACAAAAGCACATTGAACTTCCGGGAGAAGGGTGCTACGTTAAGCACGTGGTTTCTGGATGGGGGCTTGCATTTTCAACAACTTATCATTCCAGCTATGTTGGACCTGGGTCCAAAACATTTTCTAACCTTTTTTATCTAGAAAAAATGACCCAAATGAATTTAACTTCTACTTCTCACACATCTGAATTTTCTCCTACCTAATTCATTCTAGCCTTTATTATAGCTCAGTTTGGCTTGTTATATTCTTCAAGGGTTGGGATATTGGTCACTCTTTGATGGTAATGATGCCTACAGAAAATATTGCAGATGGAGGCTGTGGCTCTTTTTATGAACAGATTCAAGACTAGAACATGGATCATAGTCTTTTCGTACAGTAAAGTGAAAGTGTATTTTCAAAACTTAATGTATTACTGGATGTGATACAGTTTTCCATTTTTGTGAAATGTCTGCAGCTTCTATTTCCCCTCAGTTACTGGAGGAATTTTCTCCAGGTGCTTCCTATATTACCATCCCTTGTTAATATTAACTCTTTTTAGCATTTTAGGTTATTTAAGTAGTTTTTACAGAAGTAGCCTAAGAAGCCATGAGTTTCAGAGCTAAATGGTCCCTTGCTTTCCTCTGTCCCTCTCTTCCCAAGGCATTGATATTGAATGTGCCAGCTGACAGAAGAGACAGATGGCACTGGGGGGACATTTTAGATATCTTAAGCTTTGAAACTCTTCTTCTCCACATGTCTAAAATGGTTTCTTTTAACATAAATATGCCTTCACACTGGATTGTAAAAGGCATGTGATTTTATTTTTGTGAGGTATTGTCTTCTACAGTATTAAAGGGAAACAGATATTAATGTGTATCATCCTATCTTGTTTTTGAAGCCAGGGTAGTTGTATAATTTTGTTACCAGCAGTGCTAACCTGAATGTGATCTGGTTACCTTGGAAATGCAGGAACTTATATGAATGTACTGTAAAATAAAACATGGACTGATTCCCAGGATTCTGAACCCCTTTGTGTGAAATCTGAAATGCAGAGGTGCTTTAAGCAGGTGATAAAAATCCTTATTTGGGGGCAGGTGGAGCAAGGTAACTGTTGGCCTGGGAGGGTAACAAGGGCTCATCAGGAGCGGCGAGAGTGGGGAGCGGTTGGGAGCTAGAGCCCGTCTCATCAACTGTGGTATCCCGATGAGAAAGATACAAACTCTGAAAAAGCTAAGGCCATTAAGCCACAGCAGGACTTTGAAGGAAAATAAAAAAGGTGCTGGAAAGAGAGCCATTTTCTGATAGACTGTCATCAGATTAGGAGAGGTCAAAGTTGAGTGGAACGGGGACTTCCAGGGAAGATGGCAGAGTAGAAAGATCCTTACCTCACTTACTACCATGAATACACTTAGATAAAATCCACATCAGTGTAAATAAGCCAGAAAATGACCCAAAGACTCGCAGAACAGACTTTCACTGCTTAATGTAGAGAAGAGGCCACTTCAAAGAGTGTAGGAAGGGCAGCAATGCAGTTAGAAACCAAACCGCCTCTCAAAACTGAGGAGGGGAGGGAGGCACACCTCAGGCATGGATAGAAGAGACTAGCAGACTCTACATCCAGCACCCCAGGCATGGGGGATCCACCATGGGAAGATGAATCCCCATAATTTTTGCCTTTGAAAGCGGGAAGGACTGAACTTTATGAGTTTTTACGATCAATGGGGCTCAACACTGGGAACTTTAAAAATCAGGCTTTGCTCAGAGCAAGAGGGCAAGAGGAAACTGAGTCCTCACCCTTAAAGAGACAGCATAGCAAACAACCCTACTGAGATATGGCATAGAAGCAGCAGTTTTAAAAATGCCTGGGAGGGCGCCTGGGTGGCTCGGTCGGTTGAACATCCGACTTCGGCTCAGGTCATGATCTCGCGGTCTGTGAGTTCGAGCCCCGCGTCGGGCTCTGTGCTGACAGCTCAGAGCCTGGAGCCTGTTTCGGATTCTGTGTCTCCCTCTCTCTCTGACCTTCCCCCGTTCATGCTCTGTCTCTCTCGGTCTCAAAAATGAATAAATGTTAAAAAAAAAAAATTAAAAAAAAAAAATGCCTGGGATATACAGGAAGATATATTTACTAATCTCAGAATGTGTGCTGGAGGGGCAGGGATCTTACATTTCTCCAAGAACAAAAGAGCTAGCAAGCACCATTTCTCTCCTCTGCCCCCTAGCCTAGATACCTGCAGGAACCAGCGTAGCTTTGACACTCTCCATCTAGCTTTGCTAACAAGTGCACCCATCTCCCCCCAAACCACACTCAGAAGTCCATCCGAAGCAGTGCCACAAGCTTGATAGTATGAAAGCAGCCCTGGCCAGCACCACTCTGAAATGACTCCTGCCCTGAGGAAGGGTGAGGAAAACCATACATACCAGTCCAAATGTGCCAGCAGTGACTGTGTGAAGATATGTGGTCTGACTGCAGGCCCTACCCAGCAGTGAACATCTCAGGGTTCAACATAGGGAGAGTGCCCTGCAATTGGGTGCTACTGCAGCTCTGGCAAACACCTGGTTTGGCTCAACTCAAGCCCAAGGTATTCCCCCTATTGGCCCATTGACACAGGGACCAAACCGTACCCACAATAGTCAGGAACAGCCATTGCGGACAATTAGACTGAAAGCAAATGCAGCTCAGCCACAATAGGGTGCATGCAACGCATATAGGAGACGCCCCTGAAGCACCTGTTTCTGTAAGCGGGGGTCTCTGCACTGCAGGGCACCACAGGGCCTCTTTTTCATAAGGACAATACTTTGAAGAGTAGGAGACATAGCTAATTTTTCTAACACCCAGAAACAGACCCAGAGAGTTAGACAAAATGAGAAGACAGATGATTTGTTCCAAAAGAAAGAATAGGACAAAATCACAGCAAGAAAGCTAAACAAGCAGAAATAAGTAATATGCCTGATAGAGAATTTAAAGTAGTGGCCATAAAAATTCTCATCAGATTTGAGAAAAGAGTGGAGGACCTCATTGACACCCTCAACGAAGAGACAGAAAACATAAAAGAGAACCAAACAGAGATGAAAATCTCAATAACTGAAATGAATAATTGGAATAAGACCAGAGAAAGAACGGATCAGTGATCTGGAGAACAGAGTAATGGATGGAGAGCAATCATGATGAACAGGAGAAAGAAAAAAGAAAAAATGGGACTAGATTAAGGGGACTCAATGATGCTATCTAGCATAACATTTACATTATAGGGATCCCTGAAGAAGAGAGGGAAAGGGGCAGAAAATTTATTTGAAGAACTAAGAGCTAAAAACTTCCAAAATCTGGGGAGGGAAACAGAAATTCAGATCCAGGAGGCACAGAGAGCACCGAACAAAATCAACCCAAGGAGGTCCACACCATGACACAGAGTAATTAAAATGGCAAAAAGTAGTGATAAAGAGAATTTTAAAAGCAGCAGGAGAAAACAGTTACAGGAAAGAAAACCCCTTAAGGACTATCAGGTGGTTTTTCAGCAGAAACTTTGCTGACCAGATGGGAGTGGCATGATTTATTTGAAGTGTTGAAAGAAAATAACCTACAACCAAGAATACCTTATCTGGCAAGGCTATCTTTCAGAATGGAAGGAGAGATAAAGTTTTCTACAAAAACAAAAGTTAAAGGAATTCACCGCCAGTAAACTTTAGAGGAAATCTGAAAGGGGATTCTTTGAGTGGAAAGGGAAGACCATAGGCAGGAGTAGGAAAAATAGAAAGCTCAAGTCGAATCAGTAAAATCAAGTATATCTATAAAAATCAGTCAAGGATTCACAAAATAAAAGGATTTAAAGTATGACATGATGTGCCTAAAACATGAGAGAAAGAGAGAGAGAGAGAGAGAGAGAGAGAGAGGAATAAAACTTTATGTGCTTTTAGAATGAGTTCAAACTTAAGTGACCATCAGCTTAGCATAGACACCTATATGTATATTATATATAAACCTAATGGAAACCAGAAATCAAAAACCAGTAATAGATATGCAAAAAATAAAGAGAAAGGAATCCAAGTATACCACTAAAGAATGCCAGCAAACCACAAGAGAAGAGGGCAAGAGAAGAACTACAAAAACAACTTAAAGTAACAAAATGGTAATAAGTACATGCCTCTCAATGATTACTTTGAATGTAAATGGACCAAATAAATGCTCATATCAAAAGACAAAGGGTGACTGAGTAGATAAAAAATCAAGACCCATATATATGCTGCCTACAAGAGACTCATTTCAGACCTAAACATACATGCAGACTGAAAGTGAAGAGATGGAAAAACAATTCTCATGCAAATGGAAGTGAAAAGAAAGCAAGGGTAGCAATACTTATATTGGAGAAAATAGACCTTAAAACAAAGACCTTTACAAGAGACAAAGAAGAACCCTACATAATCATAAAGGGACTAATCCAACAAGAGGATATAACAATTTCAAATATTTATGCACCCAACATGAAAGCTCCCAAATATATAAAGCAGCTATTAACAAAGTAAGTAATAGTAGGGGACTTTAACACTCCACTTACAACAATGGACAGATCATCCAAACAGAAAATCAACAAAGAAACAATGCCTTTAAATGACACACTGGACCAGATGGATTTAACATATATTCAGAACATTCCATCCTAAACAACAGAATACACATTCTTTTCAAGTGCACATGAAACATTCTCCACAATAGATCACGTATTAGGCCACAAAGCAAGTCTCAACAAATTTTAAAAGATAGAACTTATACCATGCATCTCTTCTGAACACAATGCTATGAAACTAGAAATTGACCAAACAAAAAATCTGGAAAGAACACAAATACATGGAGGTTAAATATCATGCTATTAAACAATAAATGGGTCAACCAAAAAAAAATCAAAGAGGAAATAAAAAAATACATGGAAACAAATGAAAATGAAAACACAATGGTCCACATTCATTCATTCAGGATGCAGTAAAAGCTTTTCTAAGAGAGATTATAACAATATCTCAAGAAAGAAGAAAAATCTTAAATAAACAACCTAACCTTACACCTGAGGGAACAAGAAAAAGAGCAAACAAGTCCCCAAACAAGCAGAAGGAAGGAAATAATAGATTGGGCAGAAATAAATGAAATAGAAACAACAACATCAACAACAACAACACCCAATAGAACTAATCAACGGAGCCAGGAGCTGGTTCTTTGAAAGGATCAACAAAATTGAAAAACTTTCAGCCAAACTCATCCAAAAAAAGAGAGAGAGAGAGAGAACTAAAATAAACAAAATCAGAAATTCAAGAGGAGAAATATCACCTAACACTACAGAAATACAAAGAATTCTAAGAGACTATTATGAAAAATGGCAACAAACTGGACAACTTACAAGAAATGGATAAATTTCTAGAAACATACAACCTCCCAAACAACCTTCCTGAAACAGGAAGAAATAGAATATGTGAACAGACTGATTACCAGAATGAAATTGAGTTAGTAATAAGAAAATTCCCAGTCCAGGACCAGATGGCTTCACAGATTAATTCTACTGAACATCTAAAAAAGAGTTAATACCTTTTCTTCTCAAACTATTCCAAAAAATATAAGAGGAAGGACAGCTTCCAAATTCATTCTATGAGGCCAGCATTACTCTGATACCAAAACCAACTAAAGACACTACTAAAAAAAAAAAAAGAGAACTATAGGCCAGTATCTCCGATCAACATTGGTGCAAACATCCTCAACAAAATATTAGCATACTAAATACAATAATACACTAAATCATTCACTATGATCAAGTGGGATTTATTTCTGGGATACAAGTGTAATTCAATATTTGCAAATCTATCAACATGATACATCATCAATAGGAGATGATAAAAACCATATGATCATTTCAATAGATGCTGAAACAGCAGTTGACAAGTACAACATCCAGTTAAGATAGAAGTCCTCAACAAAGTAGGTTTAGAGGGAAAGTAGCTCAACATAATAAAGACTACATATGAAAAACCCACGGCTAACATCATACTCAATGGTGAAAAATTGAGAGCTTTTCAGGAACAAGACAAGAATGTCCATTCTCACTATTTTTATTCAGGAGAGTGCTGGAGGTTGTAGCCACAGCATTCATACAAGAAAAAGGAATAAAATGTATTGAAACTGGTGAGGAAGAAGTAAAACTTTCACTATTTGCAGATGACAGGAGACTATATGTAGAAAACCCTAAGCACTCCATCAAAAAACTACTAGAACTGATAAATGAATTAAGTAAGGTTGCAGAATCCAAAATCAATATACAGAAATTCATTGCATTTGTGTACACTAATAATGAAGTAGCAGAAGAAGAAATTAAGAAAATAATCCCATTTATAATTGCACTAAAAAGAATAAAATACCTAAGACTAAACTAAGGAAGTGAAAGACCTGTACTCTGAAAAGTATAAAACATTAATGAAAGAGATTGAAGATGACACAAACAAATGGAAACATATTCCATGCTCATGGATTGGGAAAACAAATATTAAAATATTGTTAATACTCAAAGTAATCTACAGAAATTTAATGCAATCTCTATGAAAATACCAATAAAATTTTTCACAATAGTAGAACAAAGAATCCTAAAATTTGCATGGAAACACAAAAGACCACTAATAGCTAAATCAAAACTAGAGGCATCACAATTCTAGTTTCCAAGACATACTAGAAAGCTATAGTAATCAAAATGGTGTGGTATCACCACAAAAATAGACACATAAATCACCAGAACAGAATAGAGAGTCCAGAAATAAACCCATGATTATATGGTCAATTGATCTACTACAAAGAAGGCAAGAATATGCAGTGGGAAATGGTGTTGGGAAAACTGGACAGCTAAATGCAGAAGAATGAAACGGGACCATTTTCTTTTTTTTTCAAGTTTATTTATTTTTGCGGGAGAAGAGGGGCAGAGAGACAGGGAAATAAAGAATCCCAAGCAGGCTCCTGAGCCTGAGGTCAGATCATGACCTGAGCTGAAATCAAGAGTTGGAAGCTTAACTGACTGAGCCACCCAGGCACCCTGGACCATTTTCTTGTATCACACACAAAGATAACCTCAACGTGGATTAAAGACCTAAATGTGAGACCTGAAACCATAAAACTCCTCAAAGAGAGCACAGACAGTAATTTCTCTGACATTGGCTGTAACGATATTTTTCTAGACATGTGTCCTGTGGCAAGGAAAATGAAAGCAAAAATAAACTATTAAGAGCTCATCAAAATAAAAAGTTTCTGTACAGCAAAGGAAACAACCAACAAAACTAAAAGACAACCTACTGAATGGAAGAAGAGATTTGTAAATGATATATCTGACAAGGGTTTAGTGTAAAAAATATATAAATAAGTCTACAACTCAACACCTCAAAACCAAACAACTCAATTAAAAAATGGGCAGAAGACATAATAGAGATTTATCCAAAGAAGACATCCAAATAGCCAATAGACACATGAAAACATGCTCAATATCACTCATCATCAGAGAAATGCAAATAAAAACCACAATGAGATATCACCTAATAGCTATCAAAATGACTAAAACAAAACAGAACAAAACAAAACAAAACAAAACAAAACAAAGAAGAAACAACTAGTGCTGGTAAGGATGAGTAGAAAAAGGTACCCTCATGCATTGTTGGTAGGAATGCAAACTGGTGCAGCCACTGTAGAAAGCAGTATGGAGGTTCCTCAAAAAATTGAAAATAAAATAACCATATGATCCAGTAATTTCACGACTGGGTATTGACCCAGTTAATATGAAAACAATAATCTGGAAAGATACATGGACTCCTGTGTTTATTGCACCATTATTTACAAGAGCTAAATATATGAAAGCAATTCATGTGTCCAGTGTCCATCACTAGATGAAGGGATTCCATACACCGGAATATTACTGAACCATAAAAAGAATGAAATCTTGCCATTTGCAACAACACGGATGGAGCTAGAGAGTATAATGCTCAGTGAAATAAGTCCATTAGAGAAAGACAAATACCATATGATTTCACTCATATGTCGAATTTAAGTAACAAAACAAATGAACAAAGAAAAAAAGACAACCCAAAACTCTTAAGTAGAGTGAACAAACGGGTATTTACTAGAGGGGAGGTGGGTGAGGGGATGAGTAAAATAGGTGAAGGACTAAGAGTATACTTATCTTGATACATATTCAGTGTTCACAGGATTGTTGAATCACAGTATATGTATATACTACAATATAGTGATTCAACCAGAAACTAATATAGCACGGTACGTTAATTATACTGGAATTCAAAAATAATGAAAAGATAATAAAAAAATGGAATAACAATACAATAAAGCTGAGTGCAATGGTAAATGCTGGCCCTTTGATTCTCATGTACTTACCTATCGTGACAGCAAGTTCCTTTCCCCATCTCTTATGTTAAGACCACACTGAAACCAGTAAATTGTTGATCAGGGAAAATTCCTAAGATAGAAAACAATTATTTTAAATTATGTCATTTAAGCAATATAGTGAATTATAGTCCACTTTTCTCTTCAGTAAGGAAGAGTGAAAACTAAAAAATCCATGGAGAAAATCAAGGGGAAACTTGGTCATGTGACCAGATACACATACACATATGTTTCATCTGTTAAAAAAAAAAATCCAGATGGGTCTGAAATGGCTCCCGTCCCCATTTCATTCTCTCCATTAAGATCAGTGTGTAAGTGCTGACTCTGGATGGGTTGGAATCTTCTTGGGCAGTCTGCTAGGGAGTGAGGCCACAAAAATCAGTGAGCAAAGGGTTGGACGCAGCTCAGACACCAGGGCAGCTGTGGCTGATCCCATAGCCAGAAGAGAGGTGTGTGTGGCTGATCCCATAGCCAGAAGAGAGGTGTGTGTGGCTGATCCCATAGCCAGAAGAGAGGTGTGTGTGCAACAGAGAGTCAGTGACTGGGCAGTGGGAGAGTCTGGGGCAGGCAGCAGTGGCATCGGAGGGAGGAGAAGGCTGTGTTGAAGGGAGGAGGGGGTGAGAGGCTCTGCTGTGGATAGAGGAGGTGAGAGAGTGCATGTGCTCCCTGCAGGTCATGTGAGAGGAAATTCACCCTGGAGATCTGTGTGAAAAAGATTTCACAAGTAGATGGATGCCCCCCAAGAGCTAGAAATGGGAGGATTTCCAAAGGGTTTGGAATATGCAGGGAGCTAAGAGCAACTGAGGCAAGAGTGGCCTTTTCCCAAAAGATATCCTTGAGGATGAAGGGAAGAACTGGGGCAGATGAGAACTAAGCAGTAAGGCCTTATGGGCACCTTTCAGCTGTGGCCCAGTGTCCCCAACTCAGCTCTCTTAGTTTATAGTGACTCCCATTCGTACAGTCTAGTGAGTGAGGACAGTACCGTCATTTCTCTTGCTTGGCAGTCATTCATTCTGGAAACTTCTGCAGCTCTATCTTGACTGCTGATTTCCAGACCATCTGACTCCAACTGGTCTCTCCTCGTGCATGTTAGCAAATTAGAATTCCTTCACAGTGGATAATCGCTGGCCTTGCTGTTAGGTCCTTCCTCTTCTTTTTCACAGCACTTGTATTTTTTCTGATCTGCCTTGAATTGCTCATGCCATTGATTGTAAGGGATTTGAGGGAAGAGACTATGTTTTATATAGTATTTTGTACACATTTTGCCTTCTTTATATACCCTGTATCTGGAGACCAAGCATGATTAATATGAACAAATGAATAAATGGGTATTTGAGGTTCTGCCAATGAGCTTGGAACTTTGAGCTTCTCAGAGGCTAAATATGATCTCAGAGACAGGTAGTTTTCTGTGCAGGCACCTGGCCTTTAGGAGGAGAAAACAGCTCCACAGCAGCAGCCACCCCCACAGTTGGATGGTGAAGTAGATGATTTGCTGCTGGAGGGAAGGTGTTGTCTGTGGAACACTCTCATCTCTACCGTTAGAAGCTAGGGGAGGGACAGGAAGCTATTCCCCAAACTGAGAAGACACTGTGAGACCGGAAATGAAGCAGGCAACTCCATACAATTTGCACAGTTTTATCAGGGTAACTTACTGACAGTGGGGATGGGGTGGAAGATGATCCGGGCTCTGTATATAGTTATTCTCTGCAAAGTTCGGGTTTTACTGTGCAGAAGTTTTAGAGTGAGGGGATGCACAGAAAGGCACTGTAGTGAGATCAAAGGGCTCACATGCACCTAATCGGCAGCTAACCTTTAATTAGACCTTGTGTCACCATCTGTGTTTCAGGAAGGGGAAAGACTATGTTATCTGTAAGAGATTAATGGGAGGCGAAAACAAGCATCCTGTTCCAGCCTTAGTGGGCATTTCTGAAGCAGAAGCCCAGTTTCTGGTTTTTCAGGATTACAAAAGACATTCCTGGTTACCTTCAGTGACAAGGGTCTCTTTCACAAGGATTCAGGAACATGTTAGGTCTAACAGGTTATCATCTCCCTCTTAGCTACTCACTCACCCTTGCTCCCAAAGATAGCTACACAGCAGGGCTCACGGAGCACCAGCACATACGTTGGTAAACGTTAGGACAGAACTTCCATTTCTGCATAGTTCTTTGAATCTGTGTCTATTAAAAAGAAAGAACGAAATTGGTCAGTTTGTCACTACCTTCTGTGGAATTCCTCTATAGAGCATGGTTTTGCCCCAAACCCCAAAAGGCATTTGGCCTCCCTGATTTTCTTTAGAGGTGAGATATGGGTATGGCAGGCAATGAGTGGGCATACCTGTTACTTCAAGGCAAATGATACAAGTAACCCTGCTATTGTGATGTATTCCTTGAAATAATAAGTATGGTATTGGCTTTTGGGTTTTGGTTTTTGTTTTTGGGTGGTATTTTTTTTTTTTTTTTTTTGGCACAATGTAAACATGCTATCTCATGCATTCTTACATTTTTGTTTTACATTCTTTCAGTCATCACAAGACTTCAGAGCACTTATTTTTAATTTCCCCTACCTACCCCCCGGTTCTCCACTACGTTCTCTCAGCTTTGCCACTCATAGATAGTATATTGATCCAGAATTTAGCTAGTAAAGGAAGAGAAACATCCGTGCTATTATTTCTTTAAGTTTATTTATTTATTTTGAGAGAGAAAGAGAACGAGAACAAGCAAGCAGGAGAGGGGCAGGGAGGGAGAGAGAGAGAATCCCAAGTAAGCTCTGTGCTGTCAGTTTGGAGCCTGACACGGGCCTTGAACTCACGAACTGTGAGATCATGACATGAGCCGGAATCAAGAGTCAGATGCTTAACTGAGCCACCCAGGTGCCCCAAGATATTATTTTTTAAATGACTCTGAGTCCAATTCAAAAGGAGCACTCATGTGCAGGTGTCACTTATCATTAAGACATTATGAAATCCCCTTAAATAATTACTTAAAAAATTATCAGTGGAGTATTATTATTTACTGTATTTTAAAGTTTCATGAAAAAGTCTGGAAACAATCTAGTCTGTAACTCAAGGTTTGAGTGTTTTCAAAATTAAAAAAATATGTGATTTTAAAACATTTTAATACAGTACAGACAAATGGAGAATCATGTCTGTTGTATTCAAACAACTACTATCTTTCTATTCTATAACACTGTTATAAAGAAAAGTTAGCAGCTCAACAGCTGCAGTGTAAGTATAGCAATTGTCGTTGTTGCTGGAATTCAGCTATCTGTGAACTACTACGCACACTTAACTAAATCAAAGCCTATGCAGAGCCTTAAATCAATATAAGATTAAGAAAGAATTGTTCACATTACATCACTTAAAGGATAGACCTTAATCCCTGTATTAAAGTCAACCACTGCAATGTTTGCAAAAGAATAGTAAGATCATAGGACTGACCTTTTCATCTAAGATGAAAGAATCCATCTGGAGAGATCACATTACCCCAGCAGCCCTTCTTTGCCCTCTCTCCCGTCTTGGCATTCTGTGTTAGGCCTTCCCCTCTTGTCTGGGTGAGTTTATCAGGGGCTATGAGCATTATACTTAGGGACCAAGAATTATTATTTTTTAAAACTTTATTTATTTTTGAGAGAGACAGAGACAGAGCACAAGTGGGGAAGGGGCAGAGAGAGAGAAGGAGACACAGAATCCGAATCAGGCTCCAGGCTCTAAGCTGTCAGCACAGAGCACAACATGGGGCCTGAACTCATGAACTGAGAGATCATGACCCAAGCCGAAGTCAAATGCTTAACTGACTGAGCCACCCAGATGCCCTAGGGACCAAGAATTATTAGGCAACCACCTACACTGTGATTCAGAGGATTATGAAAAGGATCCCTGTATCTCCACTACCTTCATAAGGGTATCTAAAATCCAGGTCTTGAGGGAATTTCCTACTTCCTGACATTTTTGTTGCTAAAGAAGCTGGTTGTTTCTGTCTCCAAAGCACAAGACTTTCAGATATGACCTTGTCATCTAGTCAAAGGTGATGCATTGAGTTTGGAATGGATAACTGAGACATGATGAGGTTTCTAATCTTGTCATTTATGCCTTTTCTGTTAAAATGGGTACTAGCTAATGCAGAATATAACATATAGGAAGATTTAAAAGAATTACACTCTACGTATTTAACTTAAAGCTTATCAATTGAAATGACCTACTCTTGGCTTTCAAGTTTAAAATGAAAATTTTCTGAGATATCACAAGGCTGTAAAACTTTGTTTTACATCAAAAACCCATCTGTCTGGAAAAGATGGTGGAGTAGGAAGATTCTAAGTTCACCTGGTCGCATGGATACACCTAGATAACACCCACACCATTGTCAAGAACCTAGAAAACGACTAGTGGACTCTCCCCTGCTAATCATAGAGAAGAGGCCACATTGAAAAATGGTAGGAAGGGTGGACATGTGATCAGGAAATCAAATTGATGGGTAGAGACATCATTAGGAACAAAACTGACCTATGAGACTGGCCGTGGGAGGGAGGGACACCACAGACACAGAGAACGGAGAGGAGCAGATCCCACCCCAGGCACCCCAGACACAGGGACTCACAATGGGGAGACAAATCCCCATAACATTTGACTCTAAAAACCAGAGGGGCTTAATTAAGGAGTTCTTGCAATCAGTGGGGCTCAACACTAGGAACTTTAAAAACCAGTGGCTCAACTTGGGGAGAAAGAGAGGGCAATAGAAAAATGAGTCTCTGCCCTTAAAGGGACAGCATAACAAATAGCCCTGTAGAGATACAGCATAGAAGCAGTAGTTTGAAAAAACACCCGGGGTATATGGGAAGGAGATTTATTTAGTAACCTCAGAATGTATGCTGGAGGGGCAGGTATCTTTAGGAGACTTCTCTGAGAACTAAAGAGGCAGTGCGTACCATTTCCCTCCCTGCCCACCAGCCGAGATACATGACTCGGAATTGTGGGAATACGTGCAGTGCCAACACTCTACACCTAGCTTGTTAACAGCAGCTCACCTCATGCTCTTCTTTGGATCCACCCCTACAACCAACCCTCAGCTATTCTCCAAGGTAGCAACACATTCCCTCCCAAAGCAGACCTGTGCACGCAATGCTAATACCCTGTTATGTCCCACCCCCACATTCTCCAGTGAAACTGCCCCCTTTAACTTCATCTCCCCAGGAGTTCCCCAAAGCAGCTCCAGTACTCTTCCCACAGTAGAAAGTATAAACCTTGCTAACATTGTGAACCCCACCCCCATGTTTTCCTGCAAAGACACCCCTTCAAACCTGCCCTCAGCAGGGGATCATCCAAAGTGATGCCATAAGCCTGGTAATGCGCAAGAAGCCCTTACACTGGTCAGCACCACCCCAAATTGGCTTTTGCCATGGGAAGAGGGGAAGATATCACACAGACAGTTTCCACTGTAGCCCTAGAAGTGAGCTGGGGGTAGACACCTGGTCTGACTGCAGGCCCTGCCCACCAGTGAAAGCCTCTCACAGGGCAACACAGGGAAAGTGTTCTGCAGTTTGATGTGACCACAGTTCTGGCAAATGCCTCCTCTGACTCAACTCAAACCCAAGGCAGCCCCAGACTGGCCTATTATCAATACGGGACCAAACCCTCCCCACAACAGGCAAAGACAGCCATTGAAGATAACTGGACAGAAAGGAAATGTGGCTTAATCACAACAGTAAGGTGCATGCAACACACAGAGGAGACACCCCTGAAGTGCCAGTTTCTGATGAACAGGGTATATTGCATTGCAGGACACCACAGACCTTTTCTTCATAAGACCACTACTTTCAAGAATAGGAGACATAACTGACTTTCTTAATGCACAGAAACAGACACAGAGAGTTAGACAAAAATAGGAGATAGAGGAATATGTCTCAAATTAAAGAACAGGACACAATCAGAGCAAGAGAGCTAAGCAAAACAGAGATAAGTTATATGCCTGATAGAGAATTTGAAGTAATGGCCATAAAGATATTCATTGGATTTGAGAAAAGTGTGGAGAACCTCAGTGAAACCCTCAACAAAGAGACAGAAAACATAAAAGAGAACCAATTAGAGATGACGAATTTAATAATTAAAATGAAAAATATACCAGATGGAATAAATACTAGACTAGAGAGTACAAATGAACAGATTAGTGATCTGGAGACAGAGAAATGGAAAGCAATCAAGCTAACCAGGAGAAATAAAAAAGACTAAAAGAAGAGAATAGATTAAGGGAACTCAGTGACACCATCAATGGTAACATCATTCGTATTATAGGGATCACAGAAAGAGAAGGGACAAAGGGGCAGAAAATGTATTTGAAGAAATAATAGCTAAAAACTTCCCTAATCTGAGGACTGCTATATGTATAAATGTATATATAAACCTAACAGTGACCACAAATCAAAACCAGTAATAGATATGCAACTAAAGACAAATGAACAGAGAAGAACTACAAAAACAACAGTAAGTCAAGTAACAAAATGGCAATAAATACATACCAATCAATAATTACTTTGAATGTAAACGGACTAACTGCTCATTATCCAAAGACAAAGGGTGGCAGAATGGATAAAAAAGCAAAGCCCTCTATATGCTGCCCAAAAGAGACTCATTTCAGACCTACACACACATGCAGACTGAAAGTGAAGGGATGAAGTATTTATCGTATAAATGGAAGTGAAAAGAAAGCCAGGGTAGCAATATTATTTTGGACAAAATATACCTTAAAACAAAGACTATTACAAGGGACAAAGAAGGATGCTACAAAAATCGTAAAAGGAATAATCCAACAAGAAGATATAACAATTGTAAATATTTATGCACCCAACATGAAAGCTCCCAAATATATAAACAGCTATTAACAAGCATAAAGGAACAAATCGATAGGAATACAATAATAGTAGGGGACTTTAACACCCCACTTACATCAGTGGATAGATCATCCAAACAGGAAATCAACAAGGAAACAATGGCTTTGAGGACACATTGGAATAGATGGATCTAATAGATGTATTTAGAACATTCCATCCTAAACAGAAATACATTCTCTTCAAGTTGCACATGGAACATTGTCCACAATATTAGGCCATAAAACAAGCCTCAACCAATCCAAAGAGATACTGTATCCTTTCCAACCACAACGCTATGAAACTAGAAATCAACCATAACAAAAACACCTGGAAAGAACACAAATACACGGAACTTAAATAACATGGTACTAAACAATGAATGGGTTAACCAAGAAATCAAAGAAGAAATAAAAATACATGGAGACAAATGAAAATAGAAATTAATGATACAAAATATTTAAGATGCAACCAAAGCTGTCCTTAACAGGAACTTTATAGCAATACAGGTCTACCTCAGGAAGCAAGAAAAATCTCAAATATACAACCTAACCTTAAACCTGAATAAGCAAGAAAAAGAAGAAAAAACAAAATCCAAAAACCAGTAGAAATGCTGCCAGGTTAACTGGGGAGACTCTAGACGCTGACGCCTTGACACAGCCCATCCCAAAGATGTTGCTGATGGTTCTTGGTCTCATGACAAGGAAGAATTCAAGGACAGATGCAACACAGTGGGTAAGAGACACAAGCAGAAAAGTTTGTTAAAGCAAAAGTACACTCTCAAGATGTGAGAGTGGGAGAGGGAGAAAGGCAGAGAGACATCAGTGCCCTGGGGTTTGAGTTTCTTCTACCTTTTATCAACAGTTGTTAGCAACGGGGAGGAACATTTGTTACTTGAGGCAGGGAATTCTTGGAAACAGTGTTTCGAGCTTTTTCTTTCTTATTTGTTCAGGGATTTCTGGCCCATTTTGTCAGCCATCTTGGCCTGTCTGGTTTGATCGAGTGTGGTAAGTTTTGTTTTGGAGTGCTGCCAGGACAGGCCTCTGACTTTCCCAATAGCTGGCCATGACTTCTTCTTTGCTGGCCTCTAGGCATCCTGTCAGAATCTAACTAACTAACTCCTCTAACAGAAGGAAAGAAATAATGAAGATTAGAGCAGAAATAAATGAAAAAGAAACTAAAAAAACAATAGAACAGATCAATGAAACCAGGAGCTGGTTCTGTGAAAAGATGAACAAATTTGATAAACTTTTTGCCAGACTCATAAAGAGAGAGAGAGAGAGAGAGAGAGAGAGAGAGAGAAACATAGAAAGAGAGGATTCAAACAAAATCAGAAATGAAAGGTGAGAAATAACCAACACCACAGAAATATAAACAGTTGTAAGAGAATATTATGAAATATGATATGCCAGCAAATTGGACAGCCTAGAAGAAATGGATAAATTTCTAGAATCATATAACCTTTCAAAACCGAACCAGGAAGAAATAGAATATTTGAAGAGTGTCATTGGCAATGAAATTAAATCAGTAATAAAAGAACTCCCAAGAAACAAAAGCCCAGGACTAGATGGCTTCAGAGGTGAATTCTACTGAGTATTTAAAGATGAGTTAATGCCTATCTTCTGAAACTATTCCAAAAATTATAAGAGGAAGGAAAGCTTCCAAATTCATTCTATGAGGCCAACATTACCCTGATACCAAAACCAAATAAAGACACCACAAAAAATCCTCACCAAAATGGTAGCAAACTG
Organism: Panthera leo; assembly: GCF_018350215.1. Classification (NCBI taxonomy): domain Eukaryota; kingdom Metazoa; phylum Chordata; class Mammalia; order Carnivora; family Felidae; genus Panthera; species Panthera leo. The sequence goes on along the minus strand of NC_056685.1, from coordinate 63,094,790 downwards.
AATCCAACAATTAAAAAAAAAAAAATCACTCAACACCATCAAGTGGGATTTATTTCTGGGATGCAAGGGTGGTTCAATATTCACAAATCAATCAATGTGATACATCATATCAGCAAGAGAAATGATAAAAACCATATAATTGTTTCAATAGATGTAAAAAAAAGCATTTGAGAAAGTACAATATCCACTTATCTCCAACAAAGTAGGTTAAGAGGGGACATACCTCAACATAATAAAGACCACAGTGAAAAACCTACAACTAACATCATGCTCAATGGTGAAAAATTGAGAGCTTTTCCCCTAACATCAGGAAGAAGACAAGAATGTCCACACTCACCACTTTTACTTAACATAGTACTAGAAGTTGTAGCTATAGCAATCACACAGAAAAAGAGAAATAAAAGGAGTCCAAGTTGGTAAGGAAGAAGTGAAATTGCCTCTATTTGGAGATGACATAAGACTATATAGAAAACCCTAAAGACTCCATCCAAAAACTACTAGAACTGAAAAATGAATTCAATAAGGTTGCAGGATTCAAAATCAATATAAAGAAATTTATTGCATTTCTATACACTACTAATAAAGTGGCAGAAAGAGAAATTAAGAAAGCCATCCCACTTACAATTGCACCAAAAAAAATAAAATACCTAGGAATAAAGTTAACCAAGGAGGTGAAAGGCCTGTACTCTGAAAACTGTAAAACACTGATGAAAGAAATTGAAGATGATACAAACAAATGGACAGGTAGCCTATACTCATGGATTGAGGGAACAAATATTGTTAATATGTCTATACTACCTAAAGCACTCTATACATCTAATGCAATCCCTATATCAAAGTTCCAATAGCATTTTTCACATAGCAAGAACAAGTAATACTAAAATTTTATAGAACCACAAAAGAACCCAAACAGCCAAAGCAATCTTGAAAAAGAACAAAACTGGAGGTATTACAATCCAAGATTTCAGGTTATACTACAAAGTTGTAGTAATCAAAACAATATGGTCCTAGCACAAAAAACAGACATATAGATCAATGGAATAGAATAGAGAGCCCAGAAATAAACCCATCATCAATTGATCTACTACAATGGGGGAAAGAACAGGAAATTGAAAAGAGACAGTCTCTTCAACAGACGATGTTGGAAAAACTGGACAGCTAAATGCCAAAGAATGAAACTAGACCACTTTCTCACACCATACACAAATATAAACTCAACATGAATTAAAGACCAAAATGTGGGACCTGAAGCCATAAAACTCCTAGAAGAGAGCACAGGCAGTAATTTTCCTGACATCTGCAGTAGCAATATTTTTCTAGCTATGTCTCCTGAGGCAAGGGAAACAGAAGCAAAAATAAATTATTGGGACTATATAAAAATTAAAAACTTTTGCACAGCAAAGGAAACAATCAAGAGAACAAAAAGATAACCTACTGAATGGAAGAAGAGATTTGCAAATGGCATATGTGCTATGGGGTTAATATCCAAAAACATATAAAGAGCTTACACTACCCAACAGCAAAAGCCCCAAATAATCCAATTAAAAAAAGGGCAGATGGATGGCTCAGTTGGTTAAGCATCTGATTCTTGATCTCAGCTCGTCTTGATCTCAGGGTTGTGATTTCAAGCCCTGTGTTGAGCTCCATGCTGGGCATGAAGCCTACTTTAAAAAAATGGGCAGAAGACACGAATAGACATTTGAAAAGATGCTCAACATCACTAATCATGGAAATGCAAATCAAAACCACAATGAGATATTACTTCACACCTGTCAGAATGTCTAAAATCAACAACATAAGAAACAACAGATATTGGCAAGGATGTGGAGAAAAAAGGAACCTTTATGCACTGTTGATGGGAATGCAAACTGGTGCAAAAGAGTATGGAGATTCCTCAAAAAATTAAAAATAGAGTCACCATATGATCCAGTAATTTCACTATTGGATATTTACTCAAACAATAGAAAAACACTAATTCAGAAAGATGTATGTGCCCCTATATTTACTGCAGCCTTATTTAGGATAGTAAATATATGGAAGCAATCCAAGTGTTCATCAAGAGATAAATGGATGGGGTGACTGGGTGGCTCAGTCTGTTAAGCACCCAACTCTTGGTTTCAGCTCAGGTCAGGATCTCATGGGTTTTGAGACCCAGCCCCATGTCCAGCTCAGCTGACAGCATGGAGCCTCCTTAGGATTCTCTTTCTCCCTCTTTTTCTCAAAATAAATAAAAATAAAAATTATATACAAAAAAGAGATGAATGGATAAAGATGTGGTACATATATACAATGGAATATTACTTAGCCATAAAAAAAGAAATCTTGCCATATGCAACAACATGGATCAAACTAGAGGATATAATGCTAAGTGAAATAAGTCAGAGAAAGAGAAGTACTGTATGATTTCATTCATATGTGGAATTTAAGAAACATAACTAATGAGCAAGGAAAAAAAGAGGCAAACTTAAAAGCAAGCTCTTAAATATAGAGAACAAACTGGTGGTTACCAGAGGAGAGGTGGGTGGGAGGACGGGTGAAATAAGTGAGGAGGATTAAGAGTACACTTATCATGACCAGCACTGAGTAATGTATAGAACTGTTGAATCGCTATATTGTACATATGAACCTAGTATAACACTGTATGTTAATTATACTGAAATTAAAATAAATAAACAAACTCATATAATTTGGTTGGAGTAGAAAGGTAGAACTTTAGAATGTTTTTATTTATTTATTTTTTAAGAATTTTTTTTTTAATTTAAAAAATTTTTTTAACATTTATTTATTTTTGAGAGAGAGAGAGAGAGAGCGCGCGCGAGCGAGCATGAGTGGGGGAGGGGCAGAGAGGGAGACACAGAATCCGAAGCGGCTCCAGGCTCTGAGCTGTCAGCAAAAAGCCAGAAGTGGGGCTCAAACTCACGGACTGTGAGATCATGACCTGAGCTGAAGTTGATGCTTAACCGGCTGAGCCACCAGGCGCCCCTGATAATTTTTTTAATAGTGGCCACCCTAATAGGAATAAGGTAGCATCTCATTGTGGTTTTGATTTGCATTTTTCTAATTAGTGATGTTAACCATTTTTTCATATGGTTGTTGTCCATTTGTATAACTTTTTGGAGAAATGTCTGTTCAAGTCTTTTGTCCTTTATTCATTCATTTATTCCAGTATAATTATAATACAGTGTTATATTAGTTTCAGGTGTACAATATAGTGATTCACCAATTCTATACATTATCAATACTCACCACGATAAGTGTACTCTTAATCCTCATCAGCTATTTTATCCACCGCCCCCCACCCCTCACTTCCCATCTGGTAACTACTAGTTTGTTCTCTATGTTAAAGAGTGTTTTTTGTTGGTCTTTTTTCCCATTTGTTTGTTTTGTTTCTTAAATTCCACATGTGAATGAATCATATGGTTTTTGTCTTTCTCTGACTTTTTTAACTTAGCATTATACCCTCTAGACCCATCCATGTTATTATAAATGGCAATATTTCATTCTTTTTAAGGCTGAGTAATATTCCATTGTGCATATATACCACATCTTCTTTACCCATTCATCTATTGATGAAAACTTGTGTTGTTTCATATCTTAGCTATTCTAAATAATGTTGCAAAAAACATAGGGATGCATATATCTTTTTGAACTAGTGTTTTCACAGTCTTTGGGCAAATTCCTAGTAGAGGAATGAATGGATCATATGGTAATTCCATTTTTAATTTTTTGAAGATTCTCCATACTGTTTTCCACAGTGACTGCACCAGTTTGCATTCCCACCAACAGTGCACAAAGGTTCCTTTTTCTCCACATCCTCACCAACACTTGCTTCTTATGTTTTAGATTCTAGCCATTCTGATATCTCATTGTGGTTTTGACTTGCTTTTCCCCGATTAGTGATGATGATCATCTTTTCGTGTGTCTGTTGACTATCTGTATATTTTCATTGGAGAAATGTCTGTTCATGTCTTTTGCCCAATTATTAATTGGATTATTTGGGAGTTTTTTTGGTGTTGAGAAGAACCCAAAGAAGTTCTTTATGTATTATTGGATATTAACTCCTTATTGGACGTATCATTTGCAAATATCTTCTCCTACTCAGTAGGTTGTTTTTTAGTTTTGTTGATGATGTCCTTTGCTGTGTACAAGTTTTTAATTTTGATGTAGTTCCAATAGTTTATTTTTGTGTTTATTTCCCTTGCTTTAGGAGACGTATCTAGAAAAATGTTGTTAAGGTCAATGTCAGAGAAATTATCTCCTGTGTTCTCTTTTAGGATTTTTATGATTTTACGTCTCACATTTAGATCTTGAATCCATTTTGAGTTTATCTTTGTGTATGGTGTAAGAAAGTGGGGTCCAGGGGAGGCTTGGAAAGATGGCGGGACAGGAGGACCCTGAACGCATCCTCTCTCACATTTTCAACTAGATATTATCCATATCTAAGTCAACAAACCCGAGAGCAATCCAAAGACTGGCAGAAAAAACTCTATAACTAAATATAGAGAAGAAGCTGCATCTGAAAGTTCAGGAAAGTCAGAAAGGTAGAGGTATCTGCATGTGTGTGGAGAGGGCAGAGAAATGGGCCCTCCTACCAGGGAGCTCACACAGGGAAGACTAATCCCCAGAATGTTTGGCTTTAAAAACCAGAGGGGCTGAATTCCATGATTTTGTAAACCAGTGGTACTTTGAGCCTGGAGCTTTAAAGGTCTGAATCAGCACTGGGTGAGCCAGGAGGGTGACAGCTCTATCAGCGCCCTTAAAGAGACAGCAGCCTGCATGGAAAGACAATATAAAAATGGCAGTTCACAGGATGCAAGGGGCAAACAGGTAACAGATCTGATTTTGGAGCATGTTGGGAGACTTCCCTGAAAACGAGGGAGCTGGCAGATGGCATTTTCCTCTCCTGTCCCCCAGCATAAACACAGAGCCACCCATGAGAGGCAGGGCTGCACAGAAACTTACTACCTAACCCACTAGCAGTACACCAAGTCCATGAGTTCTCCTGAGGATTAGCCAACTCCAAGCCTCCTACCCCCAGCTCTATCTGACAAGGCTATCATTTAGAAAAAGAAAGATAAAGAGTTTCCTAGACAAATAAAAACTAAAGGAGTTTGTGACCACTAAACCAGTTCTGCAAGATATGTCAAAAGGGACTCGCTGAGTGGAAAGAAGAGACCAAGTGACAGTAAAGAGGTAGGAAACACAAAAGCAGTAAAAATGAATATTTCTGTAAAAAAAAAAATCAGTGGAAAACTCACAAAAAAGGATACAAAAGATAATAACATATACCTAAAACATGAGGAGGAGAGGAGAAGAGAATGGGTTCAAACTTGAGTGACTATCAACATAAGTTATAATGCTATACACAGAAGAAGTTATATACGAACCTAATGGTAGCCACGTATAAAAACCACTAATAAATATGTGGAGGATCGAGAGAAATAAATCACTAAAGATAATCAGCAAAACATGAAAGAAAGAGAAGAAAGGGTCAGAGATAGTCTTCAGAAACAACCACAAAACAAATAATAAAATGGCAATAAATACATATCAATAATTACTTTGGATGCAAATGGACTAAAACTCCAATCAAAAGACATAGGGTATCAAAATAGATTAAAAAAAAACAAAAACAAAAACCAAGACCAATGCTGCCAACAAGAGACTCATTTTAGACTGATGACACCTGAAGATTGAAAGTGAGAGGATAAACATCTATCATGCAAATGAATGTTAAAAGACAGCCAGAGTAGCAATACTTACATCAGACAAAGTAGACTTTGAAACAGACTGTACAAGAGACAAAGAAGGGTGCTATATAATAATTAAGAGGACAATCCAATAAGAAGATATAACAATTGTAAATATTTATGCACACAACATAGGAGGACCCAAATACATGAAACAGTTGATAACAAAGAACTAATAAATAATAATACAATAATAATAGGGGACTTTAACACCCACTCACACCAATGTATTATCCTAAGAAAATCAACAAGGAAACAATGGCTTTAAATGACACATTGGTACAGACAGATCTAACAGATATATTCACAACATTCCATCCTAAAACAGCAGAATATACATTCTTTTCAAGTGCACATGGAACATTCTCCAGAATACATCACATATTATCCGACAACAAAAAAAAAGAAGATTAAAATCATATAGTTCATCTTTTCTGACCATAAGGCTATGAAACTAGAAATAAACCACAGGAAAAAATCTGGAAAGACCACAAGCACATGGAGTTTAAATAACATGCTACTAAACAATGAATGGGTCAACCAATAGATAGAATAAATTAAGGGGTGCCTGGGTGGCTCAGTTAAGTGCCCAGGTTTTGGTTTCAGATTGGGTCATGATCTCGTGGTCTGTGAGTTCAAGCCCCACATTCAGCTCCATACTGGCAGCGTGGAGCCTGCTTGGGATCCTCTTGCCCTCGCCCTCACCCTCTCAAAATAAATAAATAAACTTAAAAAAAAGAATTAAAAAGTACATGGAAACAAATCAAACTGAAAACAAAATGGTTCAAAACCTCTGGGAGGCAGCAAAAGCCATTCTAAGAGGGAAGTTTCTAACAATACAGGCATACAACAAGAAGCAGGATAAATCTCAAATAAACACCTAACCTTGCATCTAAAGGAGCTAGAAAAAAAATAAAATAAAAACTAAAACCAGCAGATGGAAGGAAAAAATAAAGATTAAAACAGAAATAAAAACATAATAGGAACTAAGAAAACAGACAAAAAACTTTTTTTAAAAAATCCACAATAGACCATAACAAAACCAGGAGCTAGTTCTTTGAAAAAATTAATTGATAAACTTCCTACCAGACTTACCAAGAAATAAATAGGAAGGACTCAAATAAATGAAATCACAAGTGAGGGAGGAGAAATCACAACCAACACCACAAATACAATCCTAAGAGACTATTATGAACAACTATATGCCAACATATTGGACAACTTAGAAGAAAGAGATAAATTCCTAGGAACATCTAACTTCCAAAATTGAATCAGAAAGAAATAGAAACTGAATAGATTGATAACAGTAAAGAAATTAAATCAGTAATTAAAAAACTCCCAACAAACAAAAGTCCAGGACCACATGCTTTACAGGCAAATTCTACCAAACATTTAAGGAAAAATTAATACCCATTTTCTTAAACTATTTCAAAAAATAGAAAAGGAAGTAAGACTTCCAAGTTCATTTTATGAGGCCAGCATTACCCTATACCCAAACAAGAAAAAGATGCTACAAAAACAAAAACAAAAACAAAAACAAAAAACAAAAGTGAGAGAGAGAAAGAACTACAGGCCAATATCCCGGATGAACATAGATGCAAAAATTCTCAACAAAATACTAGCAAATCAAATTCAACAATATTAAAAAAAAAAGTCATTCAACACAATCAAGTGCGATCTATTTCTGGGTTGCAAGTGTAGTTCAATATTCACAAATCAATCAATGTGATACATCACCTCAGGAGAAAGGATAAGAACCCTATCATTTCAACAGACACAGAAAAAGCATTTGACAAAGTACAACATCCATTTATGATAAAAAGTCTCAACAAAATAGGTTTAAAGGGAACACACCTCAACATAATAAAGGTCCTACATGACAGGTGTCTGGGTGGCTCAGTTGGTTAAGCATCTGACTTCAGCTCAGGTCATGATCTCATGGTCTGTGAGTTTGAGCCCCCTGTTGGGCTCTGTGCTGACAGCTCAGAGCCTGGAGCCTGCCTCAGATTCTGTGTCTCCCTCTCTCTGCCCCTCCCCCACTTATGCTCTCTTTCTCTCAAAGGTAAATAAATGTTAAATAAATAAATAAATAAATAAATGTCCTACATGAAAAACTCACAGTTAGCACCATTGTTAATGGGGAAAACAGAGCTTTCCCCCTAAAGTGAGGAATAAGACAACAATGTCTACTCTCACCACTTTCAATTAACAGAGTACTGGAAGTCCTAGCCACAGCAATCAGATAAGAAAAAGGAATAAAGTGCATCCAAATCATTAAGGAAGAAACAAAACTGTCACTATTTGCAGATAACATGATACTGTATATAGAAAACCTGACAGATTCTACCAAAAAAACTGCTAGAACTGATACACGAATTCAGGAAAGTTGCGGGTTACAAAATTAATGTACAGAAATCTGTTGCATTTCTTTACACCAATAATGAAGAAGCAGAAAGAGAAATTAATACAATAGTCTCATATACAATTGCACCAAAAGTGATAAAATACTTAGGAATAAATTTAAACAAAGAGGGGATAGACCTGTACTCTGAAAGCTATAAAACATTGATGAAAGAAATTGAAGATGACACAAAGAAATGGAAAGACATCATGTTCACAGATTGGAAGAACTACTATTTTTAAAATGTCTATACATTTTAAAAGCAATCTACAAATTCAATGCAATTGTTATCAAAATACCACCAGCATTTTTTCACAGAGCTAGAACAAAGAATCCTAAAATGTGTATGAAACCATAAAAGACCCCAAATAGCTAAAGGTGTCCTGAAAAGGAAAACCAAAGCTGGAAGCATCACAATTCTGGGCTTAAAGCTATATTACAAAACTGTGGTAATCAAAACAGTATGGTACTGGCACAAAAATAGTCACACAGATCAATGGAACAGAATAGAAAGCCCAGAAACAAACCCACAATTATATGGTCAACTAACCTTTAACAAAGCAGGAAAGAATATCCAATGGGAAAAAGACAATCTCTTCAACAAATGGTGTTGGGAAAAGTGGACAGCAACATGTAAAAAAGTGAAACTGGACCACTTACTTATACTATGCACAAAAATAAATTCAAAATGGATTAAAAACCTAACTGAAACCTGAAGCCATAAAAATCCAAGAACAGAACACAGGCAGTAACTTCTTTGATACCAGCCATGGTAATACTTCTCTAGATAGGTTTCCTGAGGCAAGGGAAATAAAAACAAAAATAAATTATTGACACTACATTAGAATAAAAGCTTCTGCACAGTGAAGGAAACCATGAACACAACTAAAAGACAACCTATGGAATGAGAAGAGATATTTGCAAATGGCATATCCAATAAAGGGTTATTATCCAAAATATATAAAGTACTTATAAACAACATCCAAAAGACAAAATCCAATTAAACAACGGGTAGAAGACATGAACAGACATTTCTCCAAAGAAGGCATACAGATGGCTGACAGACGCATGAAAAGAGGCTCATCATCACTTATCATTAGAGGAATGCAAATCAAAACTACAATGAGCTATCACCTCATATCTGTCAGAATGGCTAAAATCAACAACACAAGAAACAAGTTTTAGCGAGGATGAGGAGAAAGGAGAACACTTTTGCACTGCTGGTGGAAATGTGAACTGGTGCAGCCACTCTGGAAAACAGTACGGAGGTTCCTCAAACAAATTAAAAAATAGAACTACTGTGTGATCAACAATAGCACTACAGTAAAACCTTGGTTTTCAAGTATAATTCGTTCCAGAAACACGCTTGTAATCCAAAGCACTTGCATACCAAAGCGTATTTCCCCATCAGAAATAACGGAAACTTAGATGAGTCATTCTACAACCCAAAAATATTCATATAAAAATGATTACAATACTGTAATACAATATTAAATAATAAAGAAAATACAAAATATAAAGAAAAATAAACAAATTAACCTGTACTTTGAAAACCTTAATGGCTGGTATGAGGGAGACAAGAGAGAGGAGGGTTGTTTAGGACGACTTTCACTATCACTAATGGAATCACTGCTACAAGGCAGTATTAATAAACTCTTGTCATGTACTATATTTAATATAACTGGCAATAAGGCAGCAGAGGAAAGGGTCTATATCTGCAGTTAGCCTGACCTAGAATGAACAAAACATTCGTAAACTTACTCTTGTATGGAAAAGCAAAGGACTGTCCACAGGCGTTTTGAAGTGACAAAAAATATACTAGTCTCAGTTGTGGGTACCTTCCAACGTTCTGAAAAGTCACTGATTTCTACTGAACACCATGGCCTGAGACTGAGCATCCGAGTGTGGGAAATGATCACCCACAATCTTGCAGTGAGAGAGAGAAGAACCATCAGCTCAGGTGTGATCATGTGACATTTGGCATCACATATTACTCACATTGCAAGACATCGCTTATTTATCAAGTTAAAATTTATTAGAAATGTTTGCTCGTCTTGTGGGACACTCACAGAACTAGTTACTCGCAATCCAAGGTTTTACTATACTAGGTATTTATCCAAAGGATACAAAAATGCTGATTCGAAGGGACACATGCGCCCCGGTGTTTATAGCAGTACTACCAACAATAACCAGATTATGGAAAGGGCCCAAATATCCATCAACTGACAAATGGATAAGGAAGGTTTGGTATGTGTGTGTGTGTATATATATACATATATATGTATACATATATATATATACACAATATATTGTGTGTGTATACACACACACACATATAAAATAGAGTATTACTTAAAAAAAATGAAAAATAAATAAATAAATAAATAGAGTATTACTTGGCAATCAAAAAGAACGAAATCTTGCCATTTGCAGCAATATGGATGGAACTAGAGTATATTATTGTTTAGTAAAATAAGTCAAAGTAAATATCATATGATTTCACTCATATGTGGAATTTAAGAAACAAAACAGATGAACTTAGGGAATGGGAAGGAAAAATAAGATAAAAACAGAGAGCGAGGCAAACCACAATAGGGAACAAACTGCGGGTTGCTGGAGGGGGGGCAGGTTGGGGGGGTGGAATAATATACTAGTGTAAATAAACAGCAGATTAGAGGATGCAGAAGAACAGATCAATGATCTGGAAGACTGGGTAATGGAAAGCAACCAAGTTGAATGGCAAATAATAATAATTTATGACAAATAATAATGATGGGCATTAAGGGGGCCACTTGTTGGGATGAGCACTGGTGTTACATGTAAGTGACAAATCACTGAATTCTACTCCTGAAACCATTACTATACTATACGTTAACTAATTTGGATTTAAATAACATTTAAAAAAAATAAAAACTTCTTAAAAATTAGTACGCTTAACTCCAGGAGACCCAGAGGTCAATAGGAAGCACAATTCTTGCCCTTAAAGAGCCAGCATACTAAATAGCCTGAGAGACAGCACAAAGCAACAGTTTGAAAATCACTTGGGGGGCACCTGAGTGGCTCAGTCGGTTAAGCCTCCGACTTTGGCTCAGGTCATGATCTCAGTTTGTGAGTTCGAGCCCTGCATCAGGCTCTGTGCTGACAGCTCCGAGCCTGGAGCCTGCTTCGGATTCTGTGTCTCCCTCTTTCTCTGCCCGTCCCCTGCTCACACTGTCTCTCTCTGTCTTTCAAAAAAGGAATAAATGTTAAAAAAAAAAAATTGAAAATCACTTGGGGTGTATGTGAAGTGATTTATTGACTAATGTTAGAATGTGCACTGGAGGGGCAGGGATCTGTAAGAGATTTCTCCAGGAACAAAAGTGCTGGTGGGCACCATTTCTTTCTCCTCCCCCAGACTAAATCCTGCATGTTTTTGGGAGAGAGTGCTAACATTCTCCATCTACCTTGTTAGCACCATGTGTCCCACCCTAGTGTTTTCCTACAGACCTGTACACCTCGGTAGGTATCCTTTCAAAATGGCTCCTGTCCCACCACACCTGAAAGGCAGCCCTAATCTGGACAAGTGCCATACCAAAGTGAGTCCTGTCCTTGATGAGAGGGAGGGTATGGTGGGGGAGATAACCCCAAACACCAACAAGCCTGCAGTACCTGCAGCCAGGTCTCCTCCCTGGCTGATCAGCGAGCAAGCTCTGAGTTTGATATCTCTGCAGCTGTTGTAGAGAGGCTAATTACAAATAATTAGGTTGATTCCCGTTCCCTCCCTCCCCCGGAAGGCCACCAATGAGCATATTACAGCCACAGAGACACCTGTGCTCTCCTGTGGACCAGCAACGATTAACCTGCCATCTACAGGAGTTTTCCAAAGTGGCTCCACGTCACTTGCCACAGCATAATAGAGGACTTTAACATCCCACTGACAGAAGTGGATAGGTTGTCCAAGCAGAAAATCAACAACAAACAAGAGTACCTTTGAAGGACACATTGGATCAAATGGATCTAACAGATATATTCAGAACATTCCATCCTAAAAGAGCAGCACATACATCCTTTTCAGGTATACATGGAACATTCTCTTGAACAGATCATGTTAGGACACAAAACAAGTCTCAAAAAATTAAAAAATTTTGAAGTTATAACATGCATCTTTTTTGAACACAACACTATGCAACTAGAAATCAATCTGAAGAAAAAACCTGGAAAGAACACAAATACATGGAGGTTAAATAATATGCTACTAAATAAATGGGTAAACCAAAAAATCGAAAGGAAATAAAAAAATACATGGAGACAAATAAAAATGAAAACACAATGTGAAAACAATGGTCCAAAAATCTTTGAGATATAGTAAACATGGTTCTAAGAGGGAAGTTGGTAGCAATACAGGTCTACACCAAGAAACAAGGAAAACTCAAACAATCTAACCTTAAACCTAAAGGAGCTAGAAAAAAAGAACAAACAAAACCCCGAACTAGTACAAGGAAGGAAATAATAAAGATTAAAGCAGAAATTAACAACATGGAAACTAAAAAACAGTAGAACAGATCAATAAAACCAGGAGCTGATTCTTTAAAAAGATCAACATAATTGGGGTGCCTGGGTGGCTCAGTCAGTTAAGCATCTGACTTTGGCACAGATCATGATATTATGGTTGGTGAGTTCAAGCCCTGCGTCAGGCTCTGTGCTGACAACTCAGAGCCTGCAGCCTGCTTCAGATTCTGTGTTTCCCTTTCTGTCCCTCCCCCCCCCCCCCCACTCTGTCTCTCTTTCAAAAATAAACATTAAAAATTGTTTTTTAAAAGTTCAACAGAATTGATAAACCTTTAGACTAGCTTATCAAAAAAATAGAGTCAAAATCAGAAATGAAAGAGGAGTAATAACAACCAACACCACAGAAATACAAAAGATTGTAGGAGAACATGAAAAATTATATGCCAACAAACTAGTCAACTTAGAAGAAATAGATAAATTCCTAGAAACATAAAATCTCCCAAACTGAATCAGGAAGAAATAGAAAACGTGAACAGACTGATTACCAGCAATACAATTGAATCAGCAAAGAACTCCTAACAAACAAAAGGTCAGGACCAGATGGCTTCACGGGTGAATTATACCAAATACTTAAAGAAGAGTGTATATTAACTCTTCTCCAACCATTCCAAAAAACAGAACAGGAAGGAAAGCTTCCAGATTCATTATATACTGCAAGCATTACCTTGATACCAAAACCAGATAAAGATAATACAAAATAGAAACTATAGGCCAATGTCTGTGATGAATGTAGGTAAATAAAAATCCTCAACAAAATATCAGCAAACTGAATCCAACAGTACATTGATCAACTGGGATTTATTCCTGAAATACGGAGTGGTTCAATATCTGCAAATCAAACAACACTGAAAAGTATAAGACAGTGATGAAAGAAATTGAAGACACAAATAAATGGAAAAATAGACCATGCTTATGAATTGAAAGAATTAATATTGTTAAAATGTCCATAGTACCCAAAGCAATTCAATTATAGATTTAATGCAATCCCTATGAAAATACCAATAGTATTTTCATAGAACTAGAATGAATAATCCTAAAATTGGTATGGAACCACAAAAGATCCCAAATAGCTAAAATAATCTTGAGAAAAAAGAAAAGGCTGGATTTCAAATTCTAGATTTCAAATATATTACAAGCTATAGTAACCAAAATGGTGTGGTACTGGCACAAAAATAGACACATAGATCAATGGGACAGAAAAGAGAGCCCAGAAATAAACCATGAAATAAACCATGATTATATGGTCAATCAATCTATGACCAAGGAGGCAAGAATATGCAATAGAAAAGAGACCATTTCTTCAACAAATGGTGTTGGGAAAACTGGACAGCTACATGCCAAAGAATGAAACTGAACTACTTTTTTTTTTTAATCTTTGTGTCTCTGTATATGGTATAAACAAAGATTAAAGACCTAAACGTGAGACCTGGAACCATAAAATAGTCCTATAAGAGAGCACAATCAGTAATTTTTCTAACATTTGCAGTAAAAACGTTTTTTTTAGCTATGTCTTCTTAGGAAAGGGAAACAAAAACAAAATAAAACAAAACTAACTATTGGGACTACATCAAAATAAAAAGATTTTTTGCACAGCATAGGAATCCATTAATAAGACAAAAGACAATCTACTGAATAGGAGAAGATATTTGTGAATGATCTGACAAGATGTTAGTTTCCAAAATATTTGAAGAACGTATATAATTCAACATCTAAATAACAGATTATCCAATTGAAAGACATGGCCAGAAGACATGAAGAGACCTTTCTCCAAAGAAGGCATCCAGATGGCCAACAGTCATGAGAAAAAATGCTCAACATCACTCATCATCAGGGAAATGCAGATCAAAACCATAATGAGATATCACTTCACACCTGTCAGAATGGCTAAAATAAAAAACACAAGAAACAGCAAGTGTTGATGAGGATGTGGAGAAAAAGAAACCTCAATGCACTGTTGGTGGGAACGCAAACTGGTGCAGTCACTGTGGGAAATAGTATGGACTTGCCTCAAATTAAAAATAGAATCACCATATGATCCATTCATTCCTATACTAGGAATTCACCCAAAGAGTACAAAAACACTAATTTGAAAAGATATGTGCACTCCTATATATATTCAGCCCTGTTTAGAATAGCCAGGATATGGAAGCAACCTAAGTGTCCATTCTAGATAAATGGATAAAGAGGTGGTATAGGGGCATCTGGGTGTCTCAGGTGGTTGAATGTCTGACTCTTGATTTTGGTTCAGGTCATGAACTCACGATATGAGCCCCACATTTGGCTCTGTGCCATCAGCAAGGACCTTACTTGAGATTCTCTCTTGGGACTTCCTTCCCTAAGATTAATTTAAGAAAATCGCTGAGAAATTATGAAATTCTCATATTTGATTTTGGCTCTGCTTAGCTATTTCCCCAATCCTGTTCAAAATTCACCTTAGACATGTGACCAACTGCCTGTAACATCACTCTGATCCTCAATCCCCTTAAAAGCCATGCAGTGAAATAAACAAAACAACAGTCAAAATATCTGACTGAAACTCAGGGTCAGCTTTGTTTTTGTTCTCTGTTTTTTTCTTTCTCTTGAATACTGTACATAGATTTTGAAAATATGCTAGAAAATTTTCACACATATTTTAAGGACAGTTGATATAAATATGGTGGTAGTTTGTTATACATCTTCCCATGACTTCTTTTGAAAACCAGAGGGAAAACTAGTTTTTTAAAGCCACAAACTCAATTTTCATGAAACGAGGAAACAGAAAATCCCTAAATTTAATCCAAGTGTTTTCAAAAGCAGCTGAGTTCAGCAGAATTCTTCGGAAGTCTAGGCAGAAGGCAGAAATGAGAATAATAGCGGAGCACAGAGGGATGTGGCAGCAACAGTCCTCAGAAGTCATCAGCAACAGGAATTTTCCAGGGCAGCAGGACTGCATTATGAGTGACACCTGCTGTGGACAGGACCAAGTTTGAATAGGTTTCAAGTGCTGGAAAAGAGAGAGAGAAAGGAGGAAGATGCCCAAGGGTGTCCAGACTAGTAAATATCAAAAGCAGCAACCAATGCACACCATCTAAAAATGAAGGGATCACCTTTTCAGGTAGGCACAGCATTGGGTGAAGCATCCGAAGGAGTGAAAAAACAGACTATAGATATCACATGGAACCAGATGAAGTACAGAGAGGCATACACAGAAGTGCCATCTTTAAAGGAAAAAAACCCAAGGGGGCAGAAAAAATATTTGAGGTCATAATGACTGAAAACATCCCACATTTGAATAAAACATTTATCTACAAAACCAAGTAGCTCAACAAACTCTAGGTGGGATAAATTTAAACAGATCCACATCTAGATGCATCATATTGAAATTGCCAAAAGACAAGAAGAAATTTTTGGACAAAGCAAGAGAAAAACCACATATCACCACAAAGGGGCCCCATAAAATAAATAGTTGACTTCATTAGAAACAATGGAGGCTAGAAGGCAGTTAAAAAGTGTCAAAAGTAAAAAGTCAAATAAAAATTATATTTCCAGCAAAACTATCCAAAAAATGAAGGTAAAATAAAGACATAACCCCATTTTAAAAAGACTAAGGGAATTTGTTGCTAGCAGTTATGACTCTATAATAAATTTTATAAGACAATTTTCTGGCTAAAAAGAAAGGACACTATATGATACCTGACATCATCATGAGGAAATAAAGAGTCATTACATCGTGGGTTAGTATCCTATGGCTACTATAAAAATTTACCAAAAACTTAGTGGCCTAAAACAATGCAAATGTATTACCTCATGATTTTCAAGTTTAGAAGTCCAACACAGGTTTCGTTGGCCTAAAGTCACGGTGTCAGCAGGCCTGCATTCTCTTCTGGTAAGCTCTAGGGGAAGATCCATCCAATTCCCTTTTTCAGCTTCTAGATGTTCTTGTATTCCTTGAATCGTGGATCCCTTCCTACATCTTCAAAGTCAGAAATGGTGGGTTGAAACTTCTCACATCATATTCCTCTGACCTCTTATGCTTTCTTCTTCCATTTTTAAAATACTGATTACATTGTATTCACCACACTAATCTAGCATAACCCGGCCCCTTCCCCGCCATTTTAAAGTCTTCTGGTGAGCAGCATTCATTCTTTTTGAAACCTTAATTCCCCTTTACCATGTAACCTAACATAATCACAGCTTTCAAAAGATATGACAACAACATTTGCGAGGAGCCATTATTCTGCCTACCACACATAAGTAAATATAGAAGACAATATATTTTTTGTTATTTGTCCTTTAGGTTGATTTAAAAGACAACTACATAAAATAAGAAGGATACAGCTATACTGATATATTTATAATATATAAAGATGTACTCAATATAATAATTATACACAATAACAACACAGGGAGGAGAGAGGAAAGAGCCACATTGAAGAAAAAAATATATATATATTACAGGAATTTAGTATTATTTTAAACTAGATTGTTTTATGTTAAGATGCTTATTATAATCCCCAGAGTAACCACTAGGAAAATAATTCAAAAAATAGAGAGTAAAGAGAACAAAGGAATTAAAATGGTACAGCAGAATGTGTCCGTTTAACACAAAAGAAGGTGATAAAGGGGTGGGATGAAAAATGTCATGAGATATGTAAAGAAAAATCTTTCACTAGAGGAGGTAACCCTCGCCTCTATCCACCCACACTTGCCTGATCACATGCCAGTAGCTAGTCTAGGAAAGTACAAGTAAATACAAATTCATCAAATATGAATTACAAAAATAAATGATAGTATATCTATTTTTTAAATTCTATACAATAAGAAACATATGGGAAGATATAGCAAACCTTTCCTATAGAAATGAAAATCCATCAGAAAGCATTGTTACAGAGCAGATAAGATTTGCATTCAAATAAAATTACATTTATGAAGGTAGAGCACAAAGAACAACTAGAACTGAGAGAAGGGACATTAGATGTTAATGGTATGACAGATGACAGGAAGAGAAAGAGGCAGGACTCAGGAAGGAAAGCAAAAAAAGAAAATATAAAGAATAAATCATTTAAAAGCACAGGGGAAAACAGATACTATGAAATGCACAGTAAGAGATAGGAAAGAAAAGGGGAGAGGAAGCAAAATAAAACCAAAACAGAGAAAGGGATCAAAGGAATTGAAGACCAAATCATAGATATGGAAGACAGGCATAGAATCCAACAGAAGAAAGGCAAAACAGGGGGATGGAATACACATTTGAAAAGTATAATTATAGAAAATATTCCAGTAATATAAAATTAAGTGTGTGTATTGAAAGGACACACTGTGTAACACGCAAAGTTGGTCCCATACCAACAACACAGGTGCATTTTGGTAAAGTTATCACCTTTAAAGAAGAAGAAATCATTTGGAAACCCAAGCAAAAGGGTTGTATCATTTAAAAAAAAGAGAGAGAAAGAAAATCAGGCTGATATCACATTATTCAATAGCAACATTCAATGCCAGAAGATAGTTTAAACACATGTAGTCAAACAGAGTATGAACCAGCCAAGTTTTACTTAAAAAAATTTTTTTTTAATATTTATTTTGAGAGAGAGATAGAGCATGAGCAGGGGAGGGGCAGAGATAGAGGGAGAGAGAGAGAATCCCAAGTAGGCATGCACCATCAGCATAGAGCCTGACATGGGACTCGAACTCTGGAATGGTGAGATCATGACCTGAGCCAAAATCAAGAGTCAGACGGTCAACCTACTGAGCCATCCAGGTGTCCCTCAATATGACATTTAAAAAAATTATTCCCTCGTACATATGTAGTATTATATATATATATATATATATATATATATATATATATATATGCACAAATAAAAATGTCTTAGTTTTAGTTGTTTCAACTTTAAACAAGGGCATCACATTGTGTATAATCTTCTGACTTCATTTTGTCATATATTATTACCATATTTCACTGAATATAAGGCCCCATAAAATGAAAGATACAGCATTATTTTATGTAATATTACATATTACAGTTTGACATATATCAAAATGAAAAGATGAGAATAAAACACAGCACATTGTTAAGATTAATCTCTAAGGACCCCTGGGTGGCTCAGTTGGTTAAGCAGTGACTCTGGATCTTGGCTCAGGTCATGATCTCACAGTTCATGGGTTTGAGCCCACGTTGGGCTCTGAGTTGATGGTGCAGAGCCTGCTTGGGATTCTGTCTCTCCTTCTCTCTGCCCCTTACCTGCTTATGCTTTCTTTCTCTCCCTCTCTCAAAATAAATAAATAAACTTAAAAAAAATCTCTAAGTGTAGATTATGGCTACAGATCATTAATTTTGACTGATGTAAAAAATTCAATTTCAGGAATATACCTTGATTTATTTATCCATTTGCTTTTGATGCCCATTCCATTTTTGCTATTATAAACTGTGCTGTTATAAACATTCTTATATGTGCCTTCTGGAATATGCAAGAGTTTCTCTTGATTACAAGTGAAATTTCTGGGTTGTAATAAATGTTTCATTTTGCAAGTTGTTGCTAAACTGTTTTCCAGTGGTTACACCAATTTATACTCTTGTAAGAAATAGAGACTCTTGTCCATATACTCTTGACCACATGTCCCAAAAGTGAATAGTATCAAATTGCTTTGAATGTTCCAGAATTCAGGGAATGAGGTTTATGTGTACTCTTCTTATAGAAACTACTAGAGGGAAAACTGTCAAAGAATGACTGGGGAAGCCTCAGTAAAAAGACTTCTTATTGATGGCAAGTATATCTACCTGGAGATAGAACATTAAAAAACATAAAAATTAGGATGACAGAATAGAATGTAAGTGATATATGATCTGACAATTTAAAAAAGATAAAACTTTAAAAATGGAAAAATAAGAGGGAGAGAAAGTAGAAGAATAAGCTTGTTGGTTGCTTCATCAATAAAATCTAGAAACCAGGAGACATTATAATTGAAAAATCAAGTTTTAGAAGTATAACATATTTAACAATAGAAAGCCAACACTAAGACAATGTTGACTAAAACTGTATGATGCAGGGAAGGAATGAAGGGGGAAGAAGAAAGCATAAGAAACATAAGAAAACAATTTCAAAGCTGCTTATATTAGGAAAACTACCTAATATAATTAAGATATCTAATATATTAGAAAAATATATTTCTTTTTCTAAACTAAAAAGAATAAAGGTATTAAATAAAGATATAATCATATAGCCACTAAACAAGAAGAAATACCACACAGAAGAGACTTTTAAAATGTTACATAAATGATATTATAGAACTAAAATTAACCATACCAAGAAAGTAAGTTTACCTAGTATAAGAAAAAATTGATTCTCAGTTGAGTCATGAATCTAGGCTACATACCCAGTTCCCAGGCTATATATAAAAGTAACCCTGAAAACAAAAATTATTCGGAAAAGTTCAAAGTAAAAAAGATGAACAAAGACATAGCAGAAAAGAGCAAAACAAAGAAAATGGGGATTGCAATATAATACTAGAGAAGGTAGAAGTCAAGCCAAAAAAACAATAATAAAGGCACTTTATAATGCCAATGCATACAAACCAACAGTTATGAATATCTCTGTATTACATAGTGTAGCAGAAGTGTTGATGAAAACAGTAATTATAGGAGGCACAAGGAGAAATGGGGAAACCATAGTGAGAGACTTCATTTTTCTCTGTCCAAGTCAGATCAAATGGATAAAAATCAGATATTTCTGCTTTTGGATAGGATGGAATTCGTGGCAGGAAAATTCTCCTACTGAGAATAACTACAAAATCCAAATAAACTTAGAATCATACTTTCTAAGGCATCAGAGAACTGCAAAAGCAAACAGTACCAGGGGAACTACAATTCTAGAGATTAAGAAGAGAGAGAACATCTTATAAAGCTGCGGAGAACCTGCAGTTGCCTTTATCAGGAGGTTTTATGCCAATTCTGGGTATGGGCCAGAGACTGAGGGTCTGGGCATGGTCTCTCCTGGGGAAACAGAGAAACTCATAGAGCTTTGGGTAAGCATGCAGGACTGATGTTAGAATAAGCAGTTGGTTAGCCTCTAACAGGATACCTGGAGGACAAGAAAGAGGACATGAGGACATCATGACCAACTCTCCAGGAAATCAGAAGCCTGTCCTGGCAGTATTCCACAAGAAGTGGAATCAAACCAGACTGGCCTCAGACGCCTGGTGCCGTGACAGGAAGTCCCTGACCAAATAAGAAGAAAAAGCAGGAAACCTTGAAGAAACCCCTGCCCCAAGTAAAGAATATTCCAGCCCTTAATTAACAACTATCAATAAAAGATCCCCAGGGCAGGCGGTCTCTCTCCTCTACTTGGTCTCTCCTCTCCTTTCCCCACCCTCTCAATCTCCCTTCCTGTTCCTCCCATTCTCCCATTCTGTCTCTCCCTGTCCTTTTCCGTCTCTTTCTCTGTATGTAAAATATGTTTGTTTATATGTGTTGGTACACATGCGTTGACCCTTGAACAATGCAGGGGTTGGGGTGTTGGCCCCCCTCTCACAGTTGATTATGTACATATAACTTTGACTCCCCAAAACTTAACTACTGATAGCCTAATGTTGACCAGAAGCCTTACTGATAACATAAACAGTTGATTAACATATATATTGTATATGTATTATATACAGTATTCTTTCAATAAAATAAGCTAAAGTAAAGAAAATAATAGAAAATACATTGTTAGTACTGCATCTATTGAAAAGAATCCATGTATAAGTAGATCCATGCAGTTCAAATCCATGTTGCTTAAGGGCAATTGTATATACATATATATATAATCAAATGCTTTTAAACTCCAGTCTTATACTTTGCTATTAAGTATTGTAAGTTAAATATTACCCTGAAGACAACATTTGTAATCTTATAAAAGCATGCTCTGGAAATAAGATCTATCATAAAGAAATGCACTTTGCAGCATTTTAAAAATTTAGTTCTTTAATAATTAAAGTATATCGCTAATCAGAGTTAGTATAGTTTGACTGTGTTGATTTCATTCCATTAGAAAATCTCCCAGGGTTTTTCTCAAACGTGACTGACAGCATAATCCATTACTCTAATTTAGTGGTTCTGTGCATTGCAGAATAAAATTAACAATGTCACCAAATAACCATCGTCAAGTGACAGCTCAACAAAAGACCTAGGGAGGCAAACGCCTGTGTTATTATATTACACAAGCAATCCTGTTCTTGTATTTAAATCCCACAGTCAATTCTAAACACAGGCATCTCTGAAAATCAGATTTCTAAGTTGAATATAAACATGAGATGGTAAAAATAGAGCCCAAGGGCAGAGAGGCATATCCAAGCTTATGAATACTTTTGAAAGAGACTGAGAAATAGCTTTATAGCAATGTAAGTTTGTCATGCACATTAAACTGATCTATTGAACAACTGTCTCAGTTGCATGAGTTAGAAGGGCTGACCCATGGAGTATAACTTGAGGTAATGTCTGAATGTGTGAACAATTACTTCAGCCATGGTTGCAAGTAATGCTTTATGCTCATATAAATATAGCCTATAAATTTGTCCTTTTCATTTGTGAAAGCTTTACATATTAAAAAATAAAGCTGACAGGAACAAGACAAGGATGTCCATTCTCCCCACTTTTATTCAAACATAATACTGGAAGTCCTAGCCATAGCAATCAGACAACAAAAAGAAATAAAAGGCATCTAAATTGGTAAGGAAGAAGTAAAACTGTCACTATTTGTAAATGACCTGATACATATATAGAAAATCCAAAAGACTCCACCAAAAAACTACTAGAACTGATAAATGAGTTCAGTAAAGTTGCAGGAAACAAAAATCAATGTATAGAAACCTGTTGCATTTCTATACATTAATAATGAGCAGCAGAAAGAGAAATTAAGAAAACAATCCCATTTATAATGGCACCAAAAATAATAAAATACCTAGGAATAAACCTAACCAAAGAGGTGAAAGACTTGTACTCTGAAAAGTATAAAACATGGATGAAATAAATTGAAGATGACACAAAGAAATGGAAAGACATTCCGTGCTCATGGATTAGAAGAACAAATATTGTTAAAATGTCCATACTACCCAAAGTAATCTACAAATTCAATGCAATCAAAATACCAGCAGCAGTTTTCATATAGCTAGAACAAATAATCCTAAAATTTGTATGGAACCACAAAAGACCTGGAATAGCAAAAGCGACCTGGAAAAAGAAGAATAAAACTGGAGGCATCACAAACCCAGATTTCAAGTTACATTACCAAGTTGTAGTAATCAAAACAGTATGGTAAGGCACAAAAAATAGACACATAAATCAATAGAACAGAATAGAAAACCCAGAAATAAACCTCCAATTATATGGTCAATTAATCTTTGACAAAGCAGGAAAGAATATCCAATAGAAAAAAGATAATCTCTTAAGTTGTGTTGGGAAAACTGATCAACTATGTGCAAAAGAATGAAACTGGACCACTTTTCCTACCATACACAAAATAAACTAAAAATGGATTAAAGATATAAATGTGAGATCTGAAACCATAAAAACAAAAATCTTTGAAGAGCACAGGCAGTAATGTCTTTGACATTGGCCATAGCAACTTTTTTTTTTTTTTCTAGACATGTCTCCTGAGGCAAGGGAAATAAAAGCAAAAATAAATTATTGGGAATACTTTAAAATAAAAAGCTTCTGCAGAGCAAAGGAAACAACCAACAAAATTAAAAGAAAACTACTGGATGGGAAAAGATATTTGCAAATGATATATACAACAAGGGGTTAGTATCCAAAAATATATAAAGAACTTATACAACTCAACACCCCAAAAATAATCCAATTAAAAATGGGCAGAAGACATGGACATTTGTCCAAAGAAGACATCTAAATGGCCAACAGACTCATGAAAAGATGCTTAACATCACTCATCATCAGGGAAACACAAACCAAAACTGCCGGGAGATATCACTTCACACCTGTCAGAATAGCTAAACTCAAAAACACAAAAAACAAGTATTCGCAAGGATATGGAGAAAAAGGAATCCTTAATGCATTATTGGTAGGAAGGCAAACCGGTACAGCTGCTGTGGAAAACAGTATGAGGCTTCTCAAAAAATTAAAATAAAACTACTCTATGATCCAGTAATCACACTATTGGGTATTTAACCCCAAAATACAAAAATATTAACTCAAAAATATATATGCAGCCCTATGTTTATTGCAGCATTACTTATAATAGGCAAAATATGGTAGCAACCCAAGTGTCCATCATAGATGAATGGATAAGGAAGAAGTGGTATACATATATGCACAATGGAATATTATTCACCCACAAAAAAGTGAAATCTTGATACTTGCAACAACATGGATGGATCTAGAGGATACAATGTTAAGTGAAATAACCCAGTCAGAGAAAGAGAGATATGTTATTTCACTCATATGTGGAAGAAACAAAACAAATGGACAAAGTTAAAAAAAGAGAGAGAGAGAGAGAGAGAGAAACAAACCCAAACTGGACTTTAACTATACAGACCAGAGGGGGAGTGGGTAGGGGATGAGTGAAATAGGTGAAGGGGATTGAGAGTACACTTATCTTGATGAGCACTGATTAATGTATAGAATTGTTGAATCACTATATTGTACACCTGAAACTAATATAAAAATGTACATTAGTTATACCAGAATTAAAAAAATTTTTAAATGTCATGGACCAGGAACATTATAATACTTCATAGATATTTAGATATTATACTATTAGATACTTAATATTTAGATATTATACTATTAGAAGAGGTACACTAAACAATCACAACCTATGGGATATAATCTATTTTTTAAATGTTAATTTTTTGAATGTTTATTTATTTTTGAGAGAGAGAGACAGAGCACAAGCAGGAGAGGGGCAGAGAAAGAGGGAGACACAGAATGCGAAGGAGGCTCCAGGCTCTGAGCTGTCAGCACAGAGCCGGATGTGGGGCTTGAAGTCATGAACTGCAAGATCATGACCTGAGCCAAAGTCAGATGCTTAACTGACCGAGCCACCCAGGCGCCCCTTAAATGTTAATATTTTTTTGATAGAGAGAATGCATGCAAGTAGGGGAGTATCAGAGAGAGAGGGGGACAGAGGATCCAAAGTAGGCTCTGTGCTGACAGCAGAGAGCCCAATGTGGGGCTTGAACTCTCGAACCATGAGATCACGACCTGAGCCAAAGTCGGACACTGAAGCAACTGAGCCACCCAGGCGCCCCTGGGATATAATCTAAGAGCACATTTTTACCTTTCATTTGCTCTTTAAGTTTTATCCACTGGAAGAAGTTTTTAGATGAACACACCCAGCAGGCCCGATGATTTTCTGATTGCTTTTAGGTAATAATAGGCCCCACAGTCACTTTATAATGTAAAATCTTAATCCAGCTCAAAATATTAATCAAAATTGAGAATTTTCCTGCACCTACTCTCTACCAGGACCTGTACAATTCATTTTCCATTGCTGCTGTAATACATTACCACAAATTTAACGGCTTAACGCACACAGATTTAGTATCTTACAGTTCCAGAGGTCAGAAGTCCCAGTTGAGTTTCACTTGGGCTAACATCAAGGTAGTGGCAGGGCAGCATCCCTTTCTGGAAGCTCTAGGAAAGGAACCATTTCCTTGCCTTTTCCAGCTTCTAGAGACTATCCGTATTCATTGCCACACTACCTCTTTCTTCCATTTTCAAAGCTCGGTCTTTCTCATACCACATCACTCTGATCCTCTCTTCCGCCCCTCTCTTCTATTTTTAAGGAACCTTGTGATTACATTGAGCACACCTGGATAACCTGCAGACACGGCCCATTTCAAGGTCAACTGATTATTAAACTAAATTGTGTCTGAAACTTTAATTCCCCTGTGTCATGTAACATTACATATTCACAAATTCTGGGGATTAGGATTTGGATACCATTTGGGGGTGAGGGCTGTTATTCTGCTTACCACAGCCTGTAATACAGCAGCCAACCAAAGGACAGCCACTCGTGAGGATTAACATGAGGAGGGAGTCTATGAAAGAGCAGGAAAGGAACGAGCATCACCTGGCAGTTGCAGCTGGTGTAGGTTGTACTATATTCATTAAACTCGGGTTGAAAGAAGAGGATGAAAGCCTGTCAGATGTAGGCACAATGAGAGAGTAAACAATCTGTTTATTTAACTTGTTTGTCTTCAGAGCATCTCTGGCAATAGTGACCAACCACAATACCATTTAAGGGCTGGTTTAGCTGGGGTGGCCTGGAGCACTGACGGTAAGGCTTTCACATTCCTAAAATACGTTGGAAATATGGTACCAGGCAATGGAGGTTTCCCAATACAACTCCTCATTGAACTTGAAGTGAAAACTTGTTTTCTGTTCCTACCAAATAGACAACACCCTCATGAAGAAATAAACACTTCTTGTTGTTATCTACCGATGTTGAAGATTCTGTTTTATGTGAAAGTACCACCAATCCTGACACCACCCTCCTGAGTGTTGTTTGACATCAGCAGCTGCAGGAAGATAAAAACCATGAAACTGAATTTGTAGGTTTGGCTATTGGGAATGACCAACATTGGGTTATCTGGTTTGGAAAACTGTGTAATAAATTCATATGAAAATTTCAAGGCAACTTGAAATCCCTTTCCAAACCAAGAGCCCTCTGCAAGATGATTAAATCTTTGTAGCTACTTCATCATCTCTGCCTAAATCTGCCTCCCTCGTTTCCTTAAAGATGCTGGTTTTGAAAATGCTCCCCAACCTGCATACAAATATCCATCTCCGAGTCTAGTTCCAAGGGACTCCATCTGAGAGAGCAGTACTCCGGAGCCTGAGTTCTCAGCCACTGCCTGATACCTTGGGTCACCACACTGAGCTTCAGGATAAAGTAGGATAAAGTCCCTACTCAACACCTATCTCCTATCTTGTTGAGAAGATCAAACGTGGTAGCAATTTACATTCATTTTCACTTTAGAATGTGGCTATCTCACGTCAGCCCCATGCTTTCCCACTCCACAGAAGCTCTTTCCAGTAAGCTCATTCATCAATGACTTTTCATGGCAAAACCCAAATGATATTGTTTATACTGGACTCTGCCGCATTTGATTCTATCATCACTTGTGAACTTGGCCTTTTCATTTTAATTTTTTTTTAAGTAGGCTCCACATCTAATGTGGGGCTCGAATTCATGACCCTGAAATCAAGAGTTGCATACCGTACCAACTGAGTCAGCCAGGTGCCCTGAAATTGGCCTTTCGATGATTGTTTTCTATGGGATTCCAACTCTCCCTCGTTCACCTACCACCTGCATACTCATAACTTCCTACCCCAACTACTTTCTTCCCATGCTCTGGAATTGTTCCATAAGTAGTTGGATATGCATTGCTGCTTGTTGTCTCCCAACTTCCTCAAACTCAGCATTTCCAAAATTGAAGTCACCATTTTCTCCAGTAAACCTGCTCCCCTTTCTGTATTTTGCTTTCATTGGTGACACCATCTTTACAGGCCGCCATTCAAATGCAAGGATATTTTTCTTGAAGAGTTCCTCTTCCTCACCTCTATATCAAATCAATAAGTTGGGCTAATTTGATCCACATCCCCCAAACTTCCCCAATATGTCCTTTCTCTCCATTCCTTCCATCATTGCCCTACTTGAGGCCCTCATCGTCTCTCATCGAAGCAATTGCTGTAGCTTCCTGAGGCGCCTTTTTGCTTCCAGCCTTTCTTTCTCAAAGTCATCATCCAGCCCACATGATCTGCCTAAAAGGAAAGTCTTGTAGTGCCATTCTTCTGCTTAAAACTCTTTAGCAGCCCCCATTGTCTACAGGATAGTCAATCTTCTTATAATAAAAAGCTCTTTAGTGATCTGACCATACAGAACAGTGGCTAAGATGTGGGTTTTAAAATCAGACAGTTAGATTAGATTCCTGACTCCACTGTTTATTAGTGGTGTGGCCTTGGGCAATACACTTCACCTCTCCAATAGAATGGAGATATAATAAAGGTATCCACCTGAGGCAGGTGCTTACCAAATTTTCACCTTGCTATGTTTTCTAGCCTTTCTTGAGGTGAGGTTGGGGGCCATGTGACAATCGACTGGGAGTAGACTTGATGTGAGGCCTGTGACCCTCCTCCATCTTGTTCTTTTCTTGCCGTGACAACCCGGGGAAGCCTCACGTTCACAGTGGCATAGCTAGTGTGACCAATTCCTTCTTTACCTGTCAGGGCCACACAGTGGTCTGTGAGCTCCCCGAGGATACACAGCACTTCCCTGTGGTACCTCCAGCACTAGGCAGTGCTTCATCTGTATCAGGTGGTCGACAAATGTTTGCTGAATAAATTGCCAAACACTTTGGACTTTGGAAAATGGAGTATCCTTTTCTTCAAAATGTTTAGAATGGATTTATATCCTTGTGCTAATTTGTTAGGGCTGACATAACAAAATACCACAGACTGGGTGGCCTAAACAACAGAAATTAGTTTTCTGGAGGCCAGAAATACAGGGTCAAGGTGTTGACAGGTTGTCTTCTGAGGCCTCTCTCCTTGGATTGAAGATGCCCACCTTCTTGCTGTGTCCTCATGTGGTCTCTTCACTGTATGCTCAAGTTTCTGTGTCTCCCTGTGTGTCTGAATCTATTCTTTTAAAAATTTTTTTTAACGTTTTATTTATTTTTGAGACAGAGAGAGACAGAGCATGAATGGGGGAGGGGCAGAGAGAGAGGGAGACACAGAATCGGAAGCAGGCTCCGGGCTCTGGGCCATCAGCCCAGAGCCCGACTCGGGGCTCGAACTCACGGACCGCAAGATTGTGACCTGAGCTGAAGTCCGCCGCCCAACCGACTGAGCCACCCAGGCGCCCCTGAATCTATTCTTTTTAAAAGGATGCCAGTCTGACTGGATTGGGGCCCACTCTAATGGCCTTGTTTTAATCTAATGATCTTCAAATATAGTTACAATCTGAGGTAGTGGGGTTAGGATTTCCACACCTGAATTTTGGGGGGACACAGTTCAGCCCATATCAGCCCTCATTTGGAGACCACCTCTGACTCCAACAAAATTGATAGTCTTTTCCTCTTTAGGAGAAAATAACTCGTGATAAGAATGATCAGGACAGCAAGGGGTACCATTTGTTGGGGCATGGCATGGACAGAAGCACCAGCTTACTGTCCCCTCACTCTGTGCGGGGGCCTCTGCGAGGTTCTGTAAGTGCATTGTCTCCTTCAATCTCAAAACGGAAGTACAGGAAGATAAAGGAAATCACTTTAGGATATATAACTGAAAAGTGGTAGAGCTGAGATTTTAGGATTTGAACCTGTGTGTATTGCCCTCTTCCTCTACTCAGTGAATCATTGCTCATGCCCTATGAGGGACTATATACTTTTTAAAAGCTGATTATAAAATAGCAGCTATACTGCTTCCTGCACGACAGGTCCTTGTTTAGGTATTTCACGTAGCTGACATTGCATCCTCGTAACAATGCGACGAAGTCCGTATCGTGTTATCATTGCCCCACTGCCAGAAATCACCAGCAAGGAGGTGGCAGGGGAAGATGTGAGTCCAGGAAAGCCCGGCTGCCACACCAAGCTGCCTCTCACGGTGGGAGTTAAGTAATTTGGCCGAGGACATGCCAGGTAGAAGGGACAAGACTGGGATTTGAACTTGGGTCTCTCTGCAGACCCCACACTTCCTTCTTTACCCCACGCCACCATCTCTGCCTGCACCTCACCTGCTTTGTGGCTCCCTCCCTGTTCTTGGTGATGTGAACAGATCTCCTGGTTCTAATGCTGACGAGACAAGCGTTGGAGAAAATGCTCTGTTGTCATGTTACTGGAGTAAACTCTGGTTTTCCTGAGACTGATTAGCTGTATGTTTAAAATTTCCAAACACAATTGTCTTCAGACAATCAGAGTGGTTGAATCTGAAGGGGATGGGAATCTTCAGCAGGCTGGTAGTTGTGTGCAGATTGTTTGGCTCTTATATATTTATAAAAAGTTACATGTGTCACCAGGCCTCTGGGAGCACTTGTACAATTTAAAATACAAACGAGAAAAAGTATGTTGACATATTGTGACAGGTTTACAGGAAAAACCCTAGAGGTGATTATCGACCGGTGAGTCTTTATTCCACCCTGGCTGTAGCTTGCTGTCTTTCCACAGACTTGTTCCACGGTCTCTCCTCAGCCGTCAATACAGCTATTCATTACCTGGTAAAGTTTGATGTCATTTGGAAACTTCCAAGACTTCACTGTGATTTCTACCTGAAGCTCATATTTTGAATCTTCAGGATTCATAAATTAGAATGTCAAACTCAGTAGATTAAGTAAAATTTCAATCTTGAATTAAAGATGACTTCTTCCCCTCCTCCCCTATCAGCCTGTAGCCTGTGCTCCTGGGAGGGTGAGGGAGTGGCCCCCTTTTCCCCACAGAATTTCTTTCCCCAGAACACTGGAGGAAGCAGGGGAAATGGAGCAGGAAGTTCTTATTTGAGTGGTACTATCTGAAGATAGTTTTTGTACCCTTTGGCCCTGGAAAATGCCTATAATTCTTTCCTGTGGGCTCCTTCCTGCTTTGTTTGGTACACCCTCTGATCACAACACTTTTTTTTTTAAATATTAAAAAAAATTTTATGGTTTTTTTTGGGGGGGGGGCGGGGAGAGCATACATGGAGGAGGGACTGAGAGAGGAGACACAGAATCCAAAGCAGGCTCCAGGCTCTGAGCTGTCAGCACAGAACCCAACATGGGTCTTGAACTCATGAACTGTGAGATCATGACTTGAGCCAAGGTCAGATGCTTACCCGACTCAGCCAGCCAGGCGCCCCTGATCCCTTTTGATGTGAGCCCCTTTTGATGTGAGTCATGCAATGTGCTTCTTATCTACAATTCTTATTCAATATCTTATTTTGCAAAATGGTTTTAGCATCCACTGATGATTCTTGCCTAAATTGTGATTATATTAGAGACGCAAGGTGGTGATTTTTTGAATCAATCATTCCTTTTAACATTTTTTAAAGCAGGTGTTATTCTGTAACCATCCCATTCTCTTTGTAGACTTTTTTTTATTAAATTAAATTAAATTTTAAATTTTTTTATGCAATTCAGTGAATTAATTGGGCAAATAAGAACTCTTTTAAAGTGGCTGTTATGCAGTTTCTTTAACAAATGGTGCTGGGAGAACTGGACAGCAACATGCAGAAGAATGAAACTAGACCACTTTCTTACATCATTCACAAAAACAAACTCAAAATGGATAAAGGACCTGAATATGAGACAGGAAACCATCAAAACCCTAGAAGAGAAAGCAGGAAAAAAACCTCTCTGACCTCAGCTGCAGCAATCTCTTACTCGACACATCTCCAAAGACAAGGGAATTAAAAGCAAAAATGAACTATTGGGACCTCATCAAGATAAAAAGCTTCTGCACAGTGAAGGAAACAATCAGCAAAACTAAAAGGCAACTGACAGAATGGGAAAAGATATTTGCAAATGACATATCGGACAAAGGGCTAGTATCCAAAATCTATAAAGAACTCACCAAACTCCACACCCAAAAAACAAATAATCCAGTGAAGAAATGGGCAGAAAACATGAATAGACACTTCTCTAAAGAACACATCCAGATGGCCAACAGGCACATGAAAAGATGCTCAACATCACTCCTCATCAGGGAAATACAAGTCAAAACCACACTGAGATATCACCTCATGCCAGTCAGAGTGGCCAAAATGAACAAATCAGGAGCCTATAGATGCTGGAGAGGATGTGGAGAAGTGGGAACCCTCTTGTACTGTTGGTGGGAATGCAAACTGGTGCAGCCACTCTGGAAAACATTGTAGAGGCTCCTCAAAAAATTAAAAATAAATCTACCCTATGACCCAGGAATAGCACTGCTAGGAATTTACCCTAAGGGATACAGGAGTGCTGATGCATAGGGGGCGCTTGTATCCCAATGTTTATAGCAGCACTCTCAACAATAGCCAAATTATGGAAAGAGCCTAAATGTCCATCAACTGATGAATGGATAAAAAAGATGTGGTTTATATATACAACGGAATACTACTTGGCAATGAGAAAGAATGAAATCTGGCCTTTTGTAGCAACGTGGATGGAACTGGAGAGTGTTATGCTAAGTGAAATAAGTCATACAGAGAAAGACAGATACCATATATTTTCACTCTTATGTGGATCCTGAGAAACTTAACAGAAGACCATGGGGGAGGGGAAGGGGAAAAAAAAGTTAGAGAGGGAGGGAGCCAAACCATAAGAGACTCTTAAAAACTGAGAATAGGGGCTCCTGGGTGGCTCAGTCGGTTAAGCGTCCGACTTCGGCTCAGGTCATGATCTCACAGTTCGTGAGTTCGAGCCCCGCGTCGGGCTCTTTGCTGACAGCTCAGAGCCTGGAGCCTGCTTCACATTCTGTGTCTCCCTCTCTCCCTGGCCCTTCCCTGTTCATGCTGTGTCTCTCTCTGTCTCAAAAATAAATAAACATTTAAAAAAATTAAAAAACAAAAACAAAACTGAGAATAAACTGAGGGTTGATGGGGAGTGGGAGGGAGGGGAAAGTGGGTGATGGGCATTGAGGAGGGCACCTGTTGGGATGAGCACTGGGTGTTGTATGGAAACCAATTTGACAATAAATTTCATATTAAAAAAATTAAAAAGTTAACATTGATGCTATAAAAAAATAAAGTGGCTGTTATGCTCTTTTAACATGGCTTCATCAATAGTTAAGCGTTTTCTTGCTTTCTAGTACATGGTATTCAAGATTCACTTTCTACTTTCCCTGGACCAATCTCGCAACTAGCCATTTGTCCAAGGAGATTTGATCCCTTTTAGTGGGAATGGTATTTAGAAATCAAGATTTGGGCACTATTTGTATTCATTGCTACCAGGGGATCATTGCTCTTAGACCCTTTCAGTGGACAGAACTAGAATACACATTTTTTTAAAATGACCAATTCATACTCTGGTTTCTCTTCAGATCGTATAAATCTTTCGCCTTATTAAAATGACCAATTCAGAATCACTGAATTGCTCAAACCTGTGACAACATGGATTTCAATTTCAAAAACATTACAGAGTAAAATAAGCTTGAAATAAATGGCCTATGGAGCAGAACAAGAACCTGGAATTCTGACTGGCCCAGCTGAGCAACACCTAGGTCAGCTAAATCACAGCCCACCTTCAGATCTGTGAGAAACGAAAAGGTGGTTTTAGCGAGCCGCTGAGATTTTGGGATTGTTTGTTGTACAGCATTATATTAGCCAAAACCTGACAAATAGAAAGCCAAGAGAGCGTGTGGTCTTGGAAGTCAAGAAAGTGCTTCAAATGCTGCTGCTAAATCTGTAACGCTGTAGACTGGGAACTGACATTGAATTTAGCTACACAGAGTTATTGGTGAACTTAGTAAGAACAGTATCAGGGGACAGGGGATGGGTGGATGAAATGTCTGATTAGGGCAGGTTTAAGGGAGAAAAGACTATGAGGAATTGGAGACAGTTTAGGAAAATCTTTTTAGGAGTTTTGGCGAAAGGAAATAGAGCAGTATTTGGCAGGGGAAGTGGAGTCCAAAGTTTTGTTTTAATTTTAGCATGGGAGGTATAGCAGCATGCTGAATGGTCAGACCCAAAGAGAGTAAAAACCAATGGCCATGATGTCAGGGGTGATGGGGGAATTGCTGGGTGGCATCCTGGGGTGGGCAGGGGTGAATGGAATCTAGTGCCCCACAGGCTTCTTAAGAGTCTCTGTTGGGGCACCTGGATGGCTCAGTCGGTTAAGCGGCCAACTTCAGCTCAGGTCACGATCTCGCGGTCCAGCAGTTCGAGCCCCGCGCCCGGCTCTGTGCTGACAGCTCAGAGCCTGAAGCCTGTTTCAGATTCTGTGTCTCCCTCTCTCTCTGCCCCTCCTGAGCTCATGTTCACTCTCTGCCTCTCAAAAATAAATAAATATTGGGGCGCCTGGGTGGCTCAGTCGGTTAAGCGGCCGACTTCGGCTCAGGTCATGATCTCGCGGTCCGTGAGTTCGAGCCCCGCATCAGGCTCTGTGCTGACCGCTCAGAGCCTGGAGCCTGTTTCAGATTCTGTGTCTCCCTCTCTCTCTGACCCTCCCCCATTCATGCTCTGTCTCTCTCTGTCTCAAAAATAAGTAAATGTTTAAAAAAAAATTAAAAAAAAAAAAAGAGTCTCTGTTGACCCCAGCATCTCTGTCAGTGCCAAGTTCTCCATTAAGTATAGCTGAGTTGACTGGAGTTGAACGTATGTTCAAGAAGACTGGTACACACAGTACGTCACCAACACTGCTGAGGCTGAACCTCACCTGATAGTCTCTGCTCAAAACCTGATGTTGGCCTCATGCCTGATACATACTCTGATCAGCACCTTCCTCCCTAATTCCAAACCTCTCCATTTGGGTACCACCTATGAAAAAGTGGCAAATTTTATCTACATAGAAAAGAAAAAGAATTCTGGACCAGCCACTGCAGCTTCTAATCTATGAAACTGCAATGGGAACACATGCCCAACTGTTAATGATTCTTTAATCAGATTTATTCCCTCAAAATGGAATTCTTACTTCTCTGTAGGATATCTTTTTTTCCCCAATCAAAACTTTATTATGCATCATCCAGTTCCCTAAAGACAATCTGGAATCGCCGTGATCTGTAACTGTTTCCTACATAACTCTGCCGTAGCAATCTTGTGAAAGCCACATAGTATTTTGTTCATGCCCTCAAGCACCCACAGAGATTTCTGGGATTCTCACCAAGTGCAAAGTGCTGGCTACCAACTTCTCAAGAATGGGGTGAGGTAACTTCCTTCATATCATCCTCCTTAGAGTCAGATTCCCAGTAAGAAGGTGACATATACTGACCTATTCTGCATCCAATCATTCAATGGCATGGGGCAAAAATGACACACATATGGGTGAGTGTTCCCAGCTGAAGGAGGATTGCCAGATTCACAACAAACAAATGAAAAGCGGGACATGACATTAAATTTGAATTTCAGATAAAGGATGATGATTTTTTTTTTAGTACGTCTACATCCCAAATATTGATTGCATCCTTCTTGAGAATCAAATGAGCTTTCTCTTGGTGGCATTCCCCAGTTGGCTTACCCCTGGAGGGTTTTCCCACTTTGAAATGTCTCACTCCTTCTAGAATAGATGCTCTGCCTCAGCAGCAGCTAAGTCTTTGTATCTTTGAAATTAAAAGTTAAGAGACGGAATTAGGTCCCTAGGTTGCAAGTGTAGAGAAAGGTATATATTAAAATGGAAGTGAAACCAGGCACAAATGGATAAAATATCAGGTCCTCCTCTCCCTCTCCCCGCTGCCCTTCATATTTTCACCACAGAAATGTAAGTCTCTCAGCACCAGTTATCAGCATGTGTCCCCAGATGTGTCACCTTGATTTTGGAGACGACAGTGTCACTGGTTGTGCCCTTACTGATGTGAAAGCAAGGCCTCCACCACTCTTGACTCTCATGGAGGCACTGTCAACACCAGACAGGTTCTGCCCAGTGCAGCTGTCTAGGTGTGAGACTGATTCCTGGTGCTTCCTACCCCACCATCTTCCCAGTCCTTGGCCACATCTGTTTTGCTTAATTTTCGAGTTCAGCTGAGCTGGAGAGAGCTAGAGGAGCTGACTAAGGCAACAAGTCCAAATAAAAAACAATGGAGACTTTGAACATTTACTTTGATAGTAAAAGCATGGAGGCTAAAGCAGAGAGAGTGCTGACTCCAGCTTGTTCTATTTTTCCTGTGGAGAGGCATGCGGGTCTAGGATAAGGTGGATCACTGCAGACCCACTGCTGAGGAAGTCCTGAACCAATCTCCCGCCCATTAACAGGGTTGGGGGAGGGCTGAAAGCGGAACACTGAATCAGGGTGGAGAAAAATGAACAGAAGATGGTCAATCTTTTCTTTTATTGGATAGATCCAAAATAACTTCCAGTCCTTCTTGGTTGGTAGATTCATCAAGTGTAGTTTTCCTCTTGAAAAAAAAAGGGGGCAGGGGGAGAGTAGAGAAAGCAAGTGTATTTACCAGTAAAGGGAAAAAAGGAAAGGAAAAAAAAAAAGATAGGTATAAGAAATAGGAAAAAAGTACTTAAGGGGAAAAGAGTGTTTAAAGGAAAATAGTATTTAAAGTAATTCTTGGGGCGCCTGGGTGGCTCAGTCCGTTAAACGTCTGACTCTTGATTTTGGCTCAGGTCATGATCTCACGGTTTGTGAGAT
The DNA here is from genome assembly GCF_018350215.1 of Panthera leo. NCBI lineage: Eukaryota > Metazoa > Chordata > Mammalia > Carnivora > Felidae > Panthera > Panthera leo. The sequence continues at coordinate 63,058,884 of NC_056685.1, read as the reverse complement.
GGAGACCCATGTCAGGCTCTGTGCTGGCAGCATGGGGCCTGCTTGGGATCCTCTCTCCCTCTCTCTCTGCCCCTCCCCTGTTCATGCTGTTTCTCAAAAGTAAATAAATAAACTTAAAAATTTTAAAGTAATTCTTGAGTTGTTGCATTCAATTAAAAGTGTGAGAAAAACAAGCCAACTAAATTCTAGTAGGACTTTAGCTCACATAAATTACTTTGTAATTGCTGTGCGATACTTCTGATCTGTAAGTCCTATTGGTGATCAGTAAGATCATCGTGCCTCATTAACATACTTTTTTTCCTTAGAAGAACAAGGGGTGCATGACAGCATCCAGATAACATAAGGCAGAGTACAAACTGCTATTTTCACTTTTATTTTTATTTTTTTATTTTTTCAACGTTTTTTTAAATTTATTTTTGGGACAGAGAGAGACAGAGCATGAACGGGGGAGGGGCAGAGAGAGAGGGAGACACAGAATCTGAAACAGGCTCCAGGCTCCGAGCCATCAGCCCAGAGCCTGACGCGGGGCTCGAACTGCTGGACTGCGAGATCGTGACCTGGCTGAAGTCGGACGCTTAACCGACTGCGCCACCCAAGCGCCCCCTATTTTCACTTTTAAAACTCTATGTTTTGGGTCTTCAAGTAATTCAATGAGGATATAGTTCTTCCTAAATTTTTTTTTAACATTTATTCATTTTTGAGAGACAGAGACAGAGCATGAGTGGGGGAGGGGCAGAGAGAAGGAGACAGAATCTGAAGCAGGCTCCAGGCTCTGAGCTGTCAGCACAAAGCCTGACATGGGGCTCAAACTCGCGGACCGCGATGTCATGACCTGAGCTGAAGTGGGACGCTTAACCGACTGAGCCACCCCAGCACCCCAGAGGATATAGGTTTTTAATCATTTAAGACAGAAGAAATACAGAAAGAGAAAACACAAAGGGAAGCCCCACTTCCACATGGAAGTGAATTATTTCTTCTACCCTGATGTGCTGGACTCCACCCATGTTTATCCAGGCCTGTGCTTGATCTGGATTTAGTTCCATGGCTGCTTTGAAGCTTTAATTAAATAAGAAATATTTTCAGGTTAGGATATGAGAACCCATCTTTAACACTACAGGTTTGTGAAACCCCACTCTTCACATACAGACATTTATATGGTTACTACAATAATTATCACTATTATTTTCTATTATTTCCTAAATAATAGAAAACCAGTCTCTATTGTTTTGCAAAATGCCATGCACAGTGCAAGTTGCTGATTCTAAGGTGAAAAAACCCTCGAATGTGTAATTTCCCTGAAGAGATAATCCTGTGCACTTGAAGAGACTAAGGATGCCTGCAGGGAATCCAGGTGATTTCTATTATAGTGCATCATTTCCTGCTGGCCCTGACTTGCAAGAAAGCTGTGCTTTTCAGCTGTTCTAAAAATGGCAGGTAATGGAGTTGGTAAGAAAAAGTTTTTTCTCCTGATTTTTTTTGTTAATGTGGTAAAATACACATAACATAAAATTTATTACCACAACCATTTTCTGGTGTACCGTTCACAGGTATCAGGTACATTTGTATGGTTATGCAACCATCATCTCCACCCATCTCCAGAATTCTTTTCATCTTGCAAAACTACAACTCTGTACCTATTCACCAATAGCTCTCCATGTCCCCCTATCTTCAGCCTCTTGAAGCCACCATTTTACTTTCTGAATCCGTGCACTTGACTACTATAATATTAACCTTAAAAATAAATCTGCCAGTTATTTTACCAGCAAAAATGGGTTTGTTTGGGCATAGCAGAGAAGAGCAAGATCATAGGCAAGTTTGGAGGACAAAGGAGAGATAAGCTCTTTTAGAGAGGTGGGGAGGAAATTGGGAAGGCTGTTATAGACATTGGAGTAAACTAGGAGTTCAAAGTATAGTGGCTTTTCATCAGTTGAGCTGTGACAGTATTTTATTGCCTGGGCTGTTGCCTGGCAACAGGAGGATTTTTTTTTTCTTCCTCTTACAGGGGTAGTAAGGTAGTAGCTAAAGTAGTATCCATTTGCAAGGCGGATCTTTTTCTGTTGGGTCTGCAATTAACAAGGAGCTGTAGGGCATGAGAGCTCCCCCTGCTGGCCTCCTCACTCCATTTTAAATGAGATTCTCTTTCATTAATTTTTACAATAGTTCTGTCATAGGAGTGGAACGATATAGTGTCTTTTTGTGACTGGTTTATTTCACTTAACATAATGTCCTCAAGGTTCATCCATGTTGTATCATGTGTCGGAATGTCCTTCCCTTTTAAGGTGGAATAATATTCCACTGTATGAATATGCACATTTTGTTTACCCATTAATCCACTGGTGGACATTTGGGTTGCTTCTATCTTTTACCTAATATGAATAATCCTGCTCTGAACATGCGCATACAAATATCTCTTTGAGACTCTGCCTTCAATTCTTTTGAGTATACACCTAGAAGTGGAGTTGCTTGATCACGTGGTCGTTTTATTTTCAATTTTTTGAGGAACTGCCATACTGTTTTCCATAGCAGCTGTACCATTTTACATCCCATGCAACATTCGCACAAAATTTCCAATTTTTCCACATCCTCATTAACACTTGTCATTTCCTGTTTGTTTTTTTCACAGCAGCCTTACTAATGGGTGTGGAGTGGTATCTCATTGTGGTTTTGATTTGCATTTCCCTGATGATTAGTGATATTGAGCATCTTTTCATGTGCTTAGTGGCCATTTGTGTATCTTCCATGGAGAAATGTCTATCCAAGTCTTTTGCCCAATTTGACTCAGGTTGTTACATTCTCTTGTTGAGTTTTAGGAGCTCCCTATATATTCTGGATATTAATCACTTACCAGCTATATGATTTGCAAATATTTTCTCCCATTCTGTTGATAGCGACTTTTGACGCAAAAAATTTTTGATTTTCATGAAGTCCAATATGCCTTTTTTCAGTTTTATTCCCTATGCTTTAGATGTCATATCCAAGAAATCATTGCCAAATCCAATGCTGTGAAAACTTTTCCCTAAAGAAACTTTTCATTGTAATAGAATCTTAGAATAATTGCCTAACCAGCTCAACAACCACTTCAGTAATATCTCTTACTACCTCATTAATTCAGTCACCTGGCCTATACAAGATGACAAGGTGCCTAACACTTGGTAAGGAAGACAACATCGTTAGTGAAAGAAAGCCTAGGGAGATGAGAAAGTTTCTTTATTTTAAGCTCAATTTTGTGTCTCTGGTATCTACTGTTCAGTTTCAATTTGATACTCAGTTTATCTAGAGCAACACAAAATGAATTTTCCAGCCACAGTCAATGTCTTCAAGCATCTGAAGAGCATCATCCTACCCCCAAGTCCTAATTTGTATTATGTTGTTTATAGATGAATAGGTAAGAATATCTAGTAAATTCATTTGCAATAATAAAAGCAGATTTCTTGGGCAGGTCATGTTTAAACTAATTCATGATATAATTTATGTTCTAAAAAACAGAGAAGCTTCAAATGTATCAGGGAAAAAACCTCTTTGAACTTGTCATGTTGAGAAAATAATTAAAGCTGAATTTTACCACAGGCAGCCAGTCTATTAGTTAATGAGAATGAAATAATGTTCTTGCATTACATCTAACAGTTTTATTTTCATTATTTATAAATATTCATTATGTGCCCACAATATTTGGAGCTCTGCACAGATCATAAAAAAATAGAATTCCAGCCCAATACATTTTACATGAAATGAGGTACAGTAAGTGTTGTGCAGTAAGTGTTGTTATAATACCTGCCATGCAAGGGCATCCTACTAATTATCATATTGCTTCTATAAGGTATATTAAATAAGAAAAGAGAAAAAAGTGCTGAAGATGTGTATCGCCTGTGGAAAACAAGGGCCATGTTCCGTGACTAGTTTTTTTTTATTTTTTTATTTTATTTTTTTTATTTTTGGGACAGAGAGAGACAGAGCATGAACGGGGGAGGGGCAGAGAGAGAGGGAGACACAGAATCGGAAACAGGCTCCAGGCTCCGAGCCATCAGCCCAGAGCCTGACGCGGGGCTCGAACTCACGGACCGCGAGATCGTGACCTGGCTGAAGTCGGACGCTTAACCGACTGCGCCACCCAGGCGCCCCCCGTGACTAGTTTTAAACGCAGGTTTGGGGGCGCCTGGGTGGCTTGGTCGGTTAAGCGTCCCACTTCGGCTCAGGTCATGATCTCGCGGTCCGTGGGTTCGAGCCCCGCGTCGGGCTCTGTGCTGACAGCTCAGAGCCTGGAGCCTGTTTCGGATTCTGTGTCTCCCTCTCTCTTTGGCCCTCCCCCGTTCATGCTCTGTCTCTCTCTGTCTCAAAAATAAATAAACGTTAAAAAAAAAATGCAGGTTCGGCTGCATTGTTGAGGTGTGTGGCAAGATGGTGGATTTAAAAACTTGGATAATTGATGCTAAAAGCAAACCACTACTTCTTTTTTTTTTATTTTTTTTTTAACGTTTATTTATTTTTGAGACAGAGAGAGACAGAGCATGAACGGGGGAGGGTCACAGAGAGAGGGAGACACAGAATCCGAAATAGGCTCCAGGCTCTGAGCTGTCAGCACAGAGCCCGACGCAGCGCTCGAACCCACGGACCGCGAGATCATGACCTGAGCCGAAGTGGGACGCTTAACCGACTGAACCACCCAGGTGCCCCAAACCACGACTTCTTGAAGCAAGCATCAAGACCACTTCCCTACCCAGCAGACTTTTCCTTAGAGATATGATTATAACAACTGGGTACATTTTACCAGGCTGTACTCGAAGACTTAGAGAAGTCACAGTCCCAAGGTACAATGTGACTTCATCAAAGTGAGCTCCCTGGGGGAGCCTGGCTGGCTCAGTCAGTACAGCATGGGACTCTTTTTTAAAACTTTATTTATTTAAAAAAATTTCTTTTTAATGTTTTTATTTTTTTTTGAGACAGAGAGAGACAGAGAATGAGCAGGGGAGGGGCAGAGAGAGAGGGAGACAGAATCCAAAGCAGGCTCCAGGCTCCCAGCTGTCAGGACAGAGTACGACATGTGGCTTGAACTCATGGAGTGTGAGATCATGACCTAAGCCGAAGTGGGACGCTTAACCGACTGAGCCACCCAGGCGCCCCCAGCATGGGACTCTTAATCTCAGGGTCAAGAGTTGAAGCCCCACATTGGATGCAGAGTCTACTTAAAATAAAAAGGATAAAAAAAGAAAAATAAATTAAAAAAAGAATATTATTACTTTTTTTAATGTTTATTTTTGAGAGAGAGAGAGCGAGAGCACAAGCACAAGTAGGGGAGGGGCAGAGAGAGGGAGACAGAGGATCTGAAGCAGGCTCTGCACTGTCAGCACAGAGCCTGATGTGGGGCTCTAACTCACAAACTGTGGGATCATGACCTGAGCTGAAATCAAGAGTCAGCTGCTTAACTGACTGAACCACACAGATGCCCCAAGAATATTATTTAAAACAACAACAACAACAACAACAACAACAACAACAACGATGTGAGCTTCCTGCCAAACTCTGTGAGGTCTATTTCTGGGGCATAATTTGGGTTACTGTCATTTTCTTGTTAGACCCGATCAGCACGATCTGATCTCAACAGAACAGTTTTTATCTCACTTACTAGGCTTGACTAAGAAAACCCTATAGTTGTTGTGTAAGTCAGAGCATTCTAGATAGTTCCTTACTCTCAGCTGATAGATTTCCTCAGCTTCCTCAAATTGCTTTTCAAAAGAGAATAACAACAACAACAAAAATGCATGAGGGTTAAAAAAAAGTCAAGATTAAAATCAACTCTAATGGGAGGAGGGCAAATGGGAGAACTAACATTTACTGAGCACCTACTGTATACCAGGTACTGTGCTAAACACTTTACATGCTTTGATTGTATTTATGTGAGCATTAACCGTGGAAAACACCAACAGTTCCTACCCATATTTACTAACTTTAAATTCAGTTATTAAAATCATTGGACTTCTATCTTCCAACAAATATCTTAAGAATGGGTAACCTACTGAACATGGAAAATGCATATCAGTTATCCTTTTTGTTCACATGCGTATCTCTGTAATTGCACAACCAGAAGAAAAAGAGCTGACGTTGAACTCATTTCTCAATGGCCTTGGTACAACCTCATCTCCCTAGAGATCATGACCTTCCTTCTAAGGCAACCTTAAGGTTTCAGGGAGGAAAAAGGAAAGAGATTGTGATGTTTGGGTCAAACCTAAGGCATCCAGGAATGCAGCTGCTGCTGTCTGCACTTTAGTGAGAGTATTGACTCTCCCTCTCCACTGGAGGCCATATTTCCTTGTAAACTCTATAGAAAGAAAGTCATTTACATAGCTTTGTATCATGAAGATTTACTTGGCTTTGCAAATACACATGTGAAGTCCTAGAGAGGACCTAAGTTCAAGTGCCCTAAAGCAGTGCTCTGAGTCACGTGCTCACAGAAGGTAGGACTAACAAGCCAGAGTGTGCTGCAAGGGGACATCTAGATCTCTGGAAGCACTTGGACCTAAATAGGTACACCTTTAAGATAGGAAAAACTCAATATATTTGATTGAAAAGGCTACCGTTTAAGATGTGCGAGGCTTTTAGTCCAGCGACTCCCCGGATGGAAATGGATGACTACTTTTGGTGCAGTGGCAGCTTCACTGGGGTTTACAAGGGTCAGCAGTGCTGAAAGCTACTTTTTCATAGTTGCAAATTTTCATAATTTCTTTTAATCTATGCTGCACCATTCATCTGGGGAGGTCTTACATATGTATGGAGGCTCATACAGATTCTTTCCTGGGGACATCTTCATAGCAGAAGGCTGGTGGCACACTGAAATAACTGCTACTCCCAATAATCAGCCTGTGCTTTTGTCCTCTGGGCAATGCACCCCCCTCGCTGACGCACCTGTAAATCCTCCCCGGGCTCCAGGGCCCAGATCAACGCCACTTCGTCTCTGCACTACACCTCCTTGTCCTGCTGCTGGACTTCCGCATGTCCATGGGCTCCAGGCTTGACCACTTTCCAGCCTGTGTAACAGGTACTGCTGTTCTGTGTCTCCAGTGAGGCCAGAATCGTGCCCACGCTGCCTGGGCCAGAGAGCGCACGCGGCCAACTAGAGCTTGTTGGTTTGGCCCATTAAACAAAGTAACATTTTGTAATTAGTTGCAACCATTGATCAATTTTACATAAAATTCCAGCCTTTTGATTTACCTTGAAAGACTGGAAGATCTGACAGCTCAAGACTCACACCCCTTTAATGGACACAATTAGCAGAAAATGACTCTCCATTAAACAAAGCATAAGCTCTTCATTTGTCTTAAATTACCTGCTTGTAGCCATTAGGATGTGTAACTCTTTGCTTAGGCGTTCTTTGCAGGAGGGGCCCCAAACTCACTGTGTGGACCACACAAAGGACAAAGCAAGCTTATCTTCTTGTCTACCAAATCACCATGTTTATTTCCAAGACCTACTCTGTTCCGAAGGGTAACCCGAATAAGCATTTGAAAACCCTAAATCTCTTTCACTCCTCATTCAGTTCTTTTGTGCAGACCCTCAGATATCAGAGAACACGTCCCCTGCTGCTAATTCATTTCTGGTCACAGTCCTGGTGGGATCAACAGCAGCCTATTAACTTTCATAGTCGTTTTTAACCACATCCTCAGGGTTTCTTTGTTCATTAATTTACTTTGGAGGGGAAGTTGTGAGACCATTAAAGTGAGGCATGCTTAATAGCCCTGATTTAACCAGGTGCCTTGCAATCCTATCCACATGGCTCTGCGCTTGGGGTCTCCCATTAACCCACGGCAGGACAGTGTCAGGCAGTGTGGCCAATAAGCCACAGCCCCATGCTGTGTCCTGGGGCCCCCCGAGACCACCACTGACACCACTTACACTTACACCATGCTCCTACAACCCGAGTCAGGTGTCCTGGAGAAGTTTATTGTAATTTTTTTCAAAAGAAAATTATGCCCTGTGGGGCTGCCGCTTCTCACAGTGAGCCACATCCCACCCATTTCCACTGGTTAAATATAATATGACAACACTCATTTTATAAGCTTTTAGATTTCAGAGGACACATTTTCCACAACTTAGATCGTGTCATCAGATTTTTCTCACTTCTGTGAGATAGCTGGTAATATTGGATTAATTAAAACTACTGAGGCTCAACTGTGATCAAATAATTTCATGACTTCATAGCTCAGCTCTGAAGGTGAGACAAAGCAAGTGATCCAACAGAAAGCCAACAGCAATATATTTTTTAAAAAGATGCTCTGAGTATGGACATTTTCATAACTTTATGCCAACTTGTTACTACTGAGTATTCAACCAGAAAAATGAAAAGGGAATGCAAAGTGATAATTATATTAACATTTTCTCAGAAATAACACCTTTGGCTTGTGAATAAAAATGTGTTAGAAATCGCACACAGCTCTGTCATGATCCAAATGTCATCCTGTCATACTATCCCTATTATCAGTACCTCTACCACACAGATTAAGTGTGTTTAAAACAAAAAACAGAAAACAGAAAACTGTGGATATCTTAGATCTCAAAAGCATAATTTTCACCAAACTCTGTTTCCTGAAAAGATATATTAAAATCCATTTCCTCACACTGTGACTTCCAGAAGCAAAATATAACACTAAAGAACCATTTCCAATTACTGGCCTTTAATGTTACCTCCCCACCACGTTCTTGCTAATTAAAACGGACAAAGACATCGTATTTTTTCACCTAAAGTGTTTTTGCTCATGCTTCTGGATTTCTGATCTGGATTTCAATTCTGAAGTCCTAAAAGGTAACGAGGAATCCTAACTGATCACTTGTGGTATGAACAAATCATCTCTTTAGTCTCAAAACTCTGGTTTGATGGAAAGAATTCTCAGGAGCTGGCTTTCTGTCCTTGCTCTCATGATTCTAAATTTCAAGGAGTGATTAAAGCTCTGCTTATAACATCTGAAGTGTAGCCACTGTAGGAGGGAAATATCTGATGTGTACCTTATTTGTAAATGTTTATTTTTTGCACTCTCTGGGAAGGCAGTGCAGTATTTTCAAGAAGTTTAAGTAGCCCAGTTTTTAAATGTTTTGAGTAGTCTAATAATTCCTAGGTTGTCAATTTCAAGCAGGTCCTCTTGCATTTAACTAATCCCATTAAGGGGTTCTGAACCATGCCTGGCCATTCCGGCTCTCTACTGACCTTGTGAATTCAGGAAGGAAAGAAGAGGAAGTACAGGCAATACATCTTTAATTAAAAATGCATGGGACCTGGGGGAGCAGTCCTCCAGCCTCACTGTCTGCACCTCACCTCTACACCCCAGCGTCTCCAACTAGTCACGGCCTCCCACAATCAGCCCTGCAAGCCGAGGGGCAGCATGCTGTGGGGGCTCCTCTCTGGATCAGAAACCTTTGCAGGTGCGGTGAAAACAAAAGTGAGCCATAGGGAGGAAACAGAACAGAGGAAACACTCCCTTCTTGGGGATGATAATCACCCTGCCTGGCATGCTTTCTATCCCGAGGAAGAAAAAGTGATACAAAAAAGTTCTGAAGGAGGTAAAGGATTTGTGAGAGGTTTTTTTTTTTTTTTTTTTTTTCCTCTTGGCACAACTGATGCAGTTAGAAAACTCTCCTTGTGACTCAGGTAACAACAGCTTGGAGGGGAAAGGGGCATTTACTTAATGGAGGGTGTATAATAATGCATACCCACTCTGCAGATGGACAGTGTGTGGTGTTCCAAGGAGGGAAGAAGCTGATGAAGGGAGGCCGGTTTGTGCCACCGCTGGAAACCCGTCCAGTGTGCAATATCACTGTTCTGTGTCCAAACCACCTTCTGGAAACCCTTTCTTTCTAGACCCTGATGTTAGCGCATAGAATCCCAAATCATCTCCCTAAGAGCCAGGTGACTTTCTAAGTTACTGCATCTCTAGGAAGCCGAGGACCAACGGGAATTTGGGTTATGCTAATCATTTTTCTAAGAAACATACAGTTCAAATTCACCAAACATTAAAGTTAAATTAATATTAAATTGAAATTAATTTAAAACATAAAGCAGAGGTACCTCTTCTTTTATGCTCTTCACAAAAACGGTCCCCCACTCCTCTGTCATCAATTTTATGAGAAACACTTTTCAGTATTTGCTCACTTGTTTATCTTGCACATACAGTAGGAATGAATAATTTAATCTGGCATTCTCCCTACCCACCCACCCAGCAAATTTTTTTTCCTCTAATCTGAGATTTTCTCCGCACCCAGCAGAGTGTGATCAACACAAAACAGTGACAATTTGAGCAAGAGAGAAATAACGCTTTAAAGAGGAAATGTCAAGAATTGTAAAAGTTAATGAACGAAAAGTGTGACATGAGCCGTGAGCCGCACAGATGTTTAGCACTGTCAGGAGCCCATGAAATTGGGGGGTGTGGAGGTGACAAAGACATGAAAGAAAACCATGCGGTAGGTTATTGCTGCTTCCTGTTTCTCCAGACCCACGCTCACCTCAGACAGGTTAGCTTTCATTTCCCACACTCCCAGGAACTCTGACCCTCTTTCTGATCCTGGAATCTTTAAGGCAAAGTGCAGTTTATTTTGACTTGCCCACTCCTAGAGGGCATTAGTGTCTGAGAATATTTAAAGGAACGTACGTAAACAAGAAGAATTGACCCTGGATCCTTCAGGTCTATACTGCAAACTCGGATTTTATTGGTTTACTTTTCTTTTTGCTCTTGTGCTGGGTGAAGTCATACACCAAAATGCATGAAAGGAAAATATCTGATTGGATGTACTGTTAAGTTAACTAGCCTAGTTTTTTTGTTTTTTTTTCCTTTTAAATAGCTCACAAACCCGAGGCTAGTAATAATTTATAGGTGGCCAGAGTCCTAAAGAAATGTTGATTTTTTTTTTTTTTCTCTTTTACTGCTGGTGACTATTATTACCAGGGGCAGAACTAGCAACTTAACAATGTTTCTGTGCTTGTAAATGTTTACGAGTCTGTCTGTGGAGTTGGATAACAGCCAGTTCTCCGTGCTAAAGGTGGATCAGAGGGGATCTAGTAAGTAGTAAGCCAGAGACCACCCTCTTTCCAAACCTAAAAGTTTATCTTCCTTTCTCAGCTTTTTTTTTTTTTCTCCTGCTTTGAACACAGTGTTGCTGTCACCTTCTGTTCGACAAAGTTTTAGTCTTAAACTTCTATGGCCACACACTTTTGTTGTTCCCTTTGGTGATGTCCCTTTCCGCTCATTACCTGTTATATGTACAACCTAGGACAAGCCATTTTATTCTGAGCATCTCATCTGTAAAATGAGAAGTTAAAGAAAATTCCTTTAAGGTTCATCTTCTAAAATGCTCCATTTTTTATTCACTCCCCTAGAGAAGTTGCCAGTTAGATTACGTTCATTATCATTATTTGAAAAAGCCCTAAATCTGTATTTCCAGCCCCAATTTCTCTCACTCTCAATGGTTCATATACCATTACAATGTAGACCTCTCATTAACATTCAAGACTTAAATGTTGAACATTGTTAGTGGACGTGGACATTGGTACCCTCTTTTGGAAGCAAAATAATAACATGTCTTAAGGATAACCTGTCTTAATACGTTGACCTAGGAGTTATACTTCTAGGAATCCATCATAAGAAATAATTTAAGACATATTTTTGAAGAGCCATCAGCATATGTTCATTGCTCCCCTTTTCCCAAGTTGAAAGGAACCTAAATGACCGATAGCAAAGGAATTGAGTAACTTGGGATAAGCAAATTTGATAAATACTAAAAAACGATTAAAACAGTTTAGTTTCATCTAGCCTTATGGAAAATATGTGCAATATTATATATAATAAAATGTAATAAAATGGCATGTGAACTGAACTGTCTACAAAGTTCCTGCAGAAAATATGCCAAACTGATAATAATTATGTGTTCAGGTGGCAGATCAGCTGTGAGTTTTGTTTTCTTTCTTCCTAAAGCCTGCAATTATATTTTTTCTACCACTTGTGTAGTTGAATAAACCAATCAATGTTGAAAGCTAATCTCATTATTTTGTTTGTAAAATTTTGCTTCTACCTGGCTTTCCCACAGCTATGAGTGGCCACATGTCTTCTCAGTCCTTTGCATGCTCTATCCTAGAGATCTGAATTTTCAATTTCTCTTTTCCTTCTACCTCTCCTACTCAAACTACACCCAAGTGAAGCAGAATCTTCTATAGCAGATTTTACCCATTATTACCATATTCCCAAATTCAAGCACTCAACCTCTATATCCAAATGTATTTAACAGTCCCTGATACCCTACATAATTCCTCTCCTCAAAACCTACCTTTCTTTGCCCCCTATTATCTACCAATATCAAATTTGGACTCCACTGTTGATTTACTACCCATTTTCTTTTTTAATTTTAAAAATTTTATTATTTATTATTTTTATTAAAAAGATTTTTGATGTTTATTCATTTTTGAGAGATAGAGAGAGACAGACCATGAGTGGGTGAGGGGCAGAGAGAGAGGGAGACACAGAATCCAAAGCAGGCTCCAGGCTCTGAGCTGTCAGCACAGAGCCTGAGGCGGGGCTCAAACTCATGAACCGTGAGATCATGACCTGAGCTGAAGTTGGATGCTTAACCTACTGAGCCACCCAAGCGCCCCTACTACCCATTTTCCAAATAATTTCTGTCCAACTTCTTACCTTGTTTTATAAATATCCCCACCACAAATCCTCTACTTTGGCCAGAATATTCTGCTGAGTTCTACTTCCATGTTTTATACCCATTGATCTTCTTGGTTCTGCCCTCAAAATCCCCTTTCAGTCTGCATTATCTATCCTATCATCTTTGGGATGTTTTACCTCATGTATCCTCAATCCTTATGAACATGGACTTTCTAATCATGTTAGTGAGATTTAAGTGTGATAAAATATTTGAAAAGTGGTACCCAAATATTAGGTAATATGTCGTTACAGTATAGCATAATCCTTAAAGAATTATGGTTAATGGCTAATATATTTTCTAATCTTAAAACATTTGGAAAAAATTGGATCTAGAAATAACAGACTAGTGAACATAATATCAGCCACAGACAAAATACTGGGTGGGGTTCTGACACCCGTAATTTTGTGGTCCCTGAGGACAAGAAATAACAGTCAGTAGAAGCAATGAGACCAGGGCATTCCAGACTCATTCTGATAGAGTTCATTAGCCTCAATCAGGGGAAAGCTTTCGGCACAGTATTTGACAAAGTATCGTTAACAACCTTGTAGACAAGACTAAGAAATATGAGCTGGACGATAATTACTTGGGAAAATTCATAGCTGGTTGAAAAATTATACCACGAATCTTGATTAAGACCGAGATGAACTCGGTAAGAGGGGTTGCTGATCTGTGTGGTATGGATCTCTTCAGCACTTTTATCAATAACTTAAATAATCAAAAAACATTCACATCAAAATTTCCCAATTAAAATAGCTAGAAAGGATTTTTATACAATGAATATCATAAAAAAAGAAAAAAGTTCCCTCAAAATTTAAAATTTCAGATTAATGTCAAAAAGATGAAATAAAATACAGATAAATACGAATCTTTCAACATAGGTTTAAGAAATTGGCTATACAACTGCCAGAGGGGTGATACTCAGTTTAACAAATGTTTGTGAAAAAAAAAAATCACCAGAGGTTTCCATTGACTATGTCTCCAGGGTGAACCACCAGGCCACATAGAGGCAAAACCCCAAAAAAGCCAGGGTTCAGGGCCAGGGAAGTAAATATTTTCGCTTTGCTCTGACTTTACTGAACCAGAGCTTGAGAAAATACTTTATTTTTTTATTTTTTATTTCTTAATTGTTTTTTTTTAAATGTTTATTTTTGAGAGAGAGAAGGAGAGAGAAAGAGCATGAGCAAGGGAAGGGCAGAGAGAGAGGGAGACACAGAATCCAAAACAGGCTCCAGGCTCCGAGCTGTCGGCACAGAGGCCGACACAGGGCTCGAACCCACAAACTGTGAGATCATGACCTGAGCCGAAGTTGGACACTTAACCAACTGAGTCACCTAAGCGCCCTGAAAATAGTGTAATTCAAGGTGCCTTGTTTTAATGGAGAAAATGGGCAAACCAGGAGCAACACAAACACTGTGAGCAGGAAGAGAAATGTAGGGAAACCAGGACAAATGAGGAAGAGGTAAAAGAAATGGGGTGTTATCTTAAAAAAGAGATCACGCAAGAGATGCTATGACAACTCTGGTCATATACATAATGGTCTCTCAGGTGAAAGAGGAATTGAAGACCCACAGATGATCCAGGTTTGAAAAGAAGACTGTCATGTACTGAGGGTGCCTGAAAAGCTGGGGTGTTGAACCAAGTGGTATCACCATGAAATGAGTTTCTTTTCCACCAGAGAATGACTCCGATCAGCTTTTCCTCGACAGCATCTCTGTGCCTGGCATGTGTATCTACAGCATTCTACAGAAGTCAATACATAAAAATAAAATAATGAAAGTTGGGGAGGGGAGGGCTGCTCTGTGCCTTTGATGCTAAAATAAATCACCTGTGGAGGTAAAGTGAGAACTTTCCAATCTTTCAACTATATTCACAGATCTCATAGCATTCTAGAGTCACATTCGAGGTATAAAAGGCTGGCAAAGGATGTGTGACCTTTGCATTTAGGAACAGACAATCCTATTAATACGCTGTTTTTCTTTAAAATTGTTCACAGTATCAACTGTGTGAAATGCAAACCGTATCAATTTACCCTTGTGGTTTATTTAGGTGGAACCTATCTTATTATTTTTTTATTTTTATTTTTTAAAAATTTCATCTAATGTTTATTTATTGTTGAGAGAGAGAGGGAGAGAGAGAGAGAGAGAGAGAGAGAGAAAGCATGAGTTGTGTGAGGGGCAGAGAGACAGGGAAATGCAATCCGAAGCAGGCTCCAGGCTCTGAGCTGTCAGCACAGAGCCAGATGTGGGGCTTGAACTCATGAACCATGAGATCATGCTCTGAGCCGAAGTCGGATGCTTAATCAACTGAGTCACCCAGGTGAGATCCTTAATAATATTAAAGGGTGCCCCTTAATAATATTTTTTTTCTGATTTTCACCCCACCCCCTACTGTGGGACTTGTAGCTACTCTCTTTTTATCTCATTTTTATTTTTATTTTTAATGTTTATTTATTTTTGAGAGACAGAGACAGAGTGTGAGCAGGGGAGGGGCAGAGAGAGAGAGGGAGACACAGAATCCAAAGCTGGCTCCAGGCTCTGAGCTGTCAGCACAGAGCCCGACACAGGGCTCGAACTCATGAACCATGAAATCACAACCTGAGCCGAAGTCAGACTTTTAACCAACTGAGCCACCCAGCTGCCTCCAAACCTATCTTATTATTGATTCAAAAAATACAGCACTTGTTGTTTCTTGAACATAAATAAGGCAAAAAAATAATTTTTGGCCCATTTTTGACTTCCATTACCAATATAAAATTGTAAAGAGGAAGAATGAATGTAGAAGTAAAGAAGAAATGAATTAAAGTCAATTTCAAGGTCACTAAATATCTCGAACACTTTCAAATAGTAACTTTTCATGAACTTGGAGGTCATTAATTTTGAATCACTGGTATTTCAAGGCTAAAATTTAGCCTTGTCCTCTATAAAACAAGTACAGTTGAAACCAGCCGGCTTTATTAAGAAGATAAATCACTTTTTCAAAAAATAATATTAAGATTGCTATTTGTAAAGAAATTATAATACTAATTACAACAGATATTTAATTTATTAAAGCATTGGTTGGTGGTTAGTTGATGTTGGAGATAGTAAAAAATATTAAACTAAGAAAGACACTAAAGATCATTTAGGATGATGTTTATTTCAGGAAAGGACAAGTCCTCACCCAAGCCTGTGCTGCTGGTTCCTGGAAGGTGAGTTCTAGAACCTGGGTATCTAAGTTCACAGCCAAGTGCTCTTTATATCACACCACAGAGAGCTGAAATACAAAATGAATTAAGCACTTGGAGCACTTGGTGTGTGCATTGTGCCGTGCTAAGCCCTAGCAGGAAGATTGGGTATCCAAAGAGGACTTAGCCCTTTTCTTAAAGAAACTGATTGTTTTATCTAGAAGACAAGCCTGCGAATCTCACAACCAAAACAGGGCTGAGTTCAATAAAAGCAGTTCTATGAAGGACAAAAGCAGAGAGCTCCTATGTGCAGTTTGCTAGCCATCTGTCTTGAAAAAAGAGTAAGATTTAGAACACGTGCAGGAATGGTGGATGGCATGCATGGTCATCATATTTATGTTTTAAGACTGGACTTGTGTGAGAATTGGGCAGCAGAGAGTTCCGGGGGTCAGTTCTCTGGTGAGGATGTGTGGGGATCTGTGCTTGGTTGCACGTTAGTAGGAGTTTGACGACCAGTCAGACGAGGCAAGGGGAGGGTCCTCTTGTGACAACAAAGGAACCAAGGCTGGGCAGGCTAAGGAATATGCGTGAGTAGATGCTCCTATTTCCTTCAGAAAACCCGTTTCTGCTTCAACACACAAACAGGTTGGTGAGGACTGACAGTATATATTATAAAACATGGCTAATACTACTTTAAAGTATTTACTTAAACATGAATTAAATGCACTCATCACAGCCATGGAAAAATTCATTAAAAAAAATCTTTTTTCTAGGGGCGCCAGGGTGGCTCAGTCTGTTAAGCGGCTGACTCTCGATTTTGGCCTGGGTCATGATCTTATATTTGTGAGATGGAGCCCCGTGGCAGGCTCTGTGCTCACACCATGGAGCCTGCTTGGGATCCTCTCCCTCTTCTCTCTCTGCTCTTCCCTCCCACCTCCTGCGTGCACGCATGCTCACGCACTGTCTTTTTCTCAAAATAAATTAAAAAAAAAATCACTCCATATGACCCAGCAACCCTGCTTCTGGGTATATATCCCAAGGTAATGAAATCAGGATCTTGAGGAGATACCTGTACTCCTATGATCATTACAACATTATTCACAATAGCCAAGATATGGAAACAACCTATGTGTCCATCAACAGATAAATGGATAAAGAAGATGTGATATATATGTATATAATGGTATATTTCATCTATGGTAAAGAAGGACATCCTGCCATGTGTGACAACACATGTAAAGTGACACAAGTGAGACAGAGGAAAACAAATACTATGTTATAACACTTATATGTGGAATCTAAAAAGTTGGACTTCTAGAAACTGAGAGGAGCAAGTGGGTCCTGGGGCTGGGGTGTGGGAGGAATGGGGAGATGTTGGCCAAAGGGTACAAACTTCCATTTAGAAGATAAGTAAGTTCTGGGGATCTAATGCACAGTGTTGTGAATATAGTTAACAATAATGTGTTATATACTTGAAAGTTTTTAAGAGAGTAGATGTTAAGTGTTCTCACCACAAAAAAGAAATGGTAATTATGTGATGTGATGGAAGTGTTAGCTAATGCTATGGTGGTAACCATTTTGGAATATATGAGTGTATCAAGTCAATACATTGTGTACTTTAAATGCATACAATGTTATATATCCATTGTATCTCAATAAAGCTGGGGAAAAATCTATTTGCTACCCGGTGAATCTTCCATGATTAAGTAAATACAAATTGTATCTCTAGGTAGCTGATCTGCAGCAAAGGAGCATTCACCTGATATGAGCCAATTGATTAATTAGACAAAAAGCATTTTATATAAGCCATAGGACATTTGGCAAAGACAAGGAATTTAATTTTAAAGACATTCTATGTGGCAAAAACATCATAAAGAAACTGTTGTTTGTTAAGGGCACTTCTGTGTCTCCATAGAGCTGTCTTAGCAATTTAGGGAGGACAATTTACTAAAAAAAAAAAAAAAAAAAAAAAAGTCTCAAAAACTCAGCAGGAGGGTCTGGATCTAGGGTGTGTAAAAGTAGTATTAAATTATTAGAAACAACTGGGAAAAAAAAGAGAAAGGATTCAAGATAGTCTCTGTTTCTTGCCACTAGAACTGTCTCAGGTGCATATCCCCCAACACTTCATGATCTTCCGAAGGCATTCAATGCAGGTGTCAGCTTATCAGTAATTGAGCTTATACTAAATTCGGACATTTGAAACCATAACCAATTCCTCAAAAAACTTGGTCAGTAAAAAGTGGTAACACCTACAAACAATGTCTTTTTTTTTTTTTTCTGATAGATTTTTTCCCCAAGGCGATAGAGAATATATCAATGACCAATAGTGGATTATCCTGGCCTAAAACTCATCTACACCATTGGAATAGTGAATTGTATGAGAAATCCAGACTTGTAATTTTTGTCAAGAATAAAACTGACAAAACCTTGAGCAATGAATTAAAGCCTACGATATGAAAATCTATGCAATATTAATTCATAAAACTGAGTTAAATTTTAAACTATTGTGTGAAATTGAATGGAAACAATGACTATCTTGGTCAATAATAAAATCCTTCAGTAAGAGGACGGCTTCACTTCTTTCCTGGCACTTACAGATTATGGGATGGGTGTGGGGGGAGGGGAGAACATGTTTAATAACTCTTTGTTTAAATACTTTGAGGGGCACCTGGGTGGCTCTGTGGGTTGAGCATCTGACTTTGGCTCAGGTCATTACCTTGTGGTTCGCGAGTTCGAGCCCCGCATCGGGCTCACTGAGTGGAGCCCACTTCAGATCCCCTGTCCACCTTTCTCTCTGCCTCTCCTCTGCTCATGCTTTCTCTCTCTCTCTCTCTTCCTCTCTCCCTCCAAAATAAATAAACGAGAGACTTGAGCCTGAGCTGAAGTCAGGCACGCAACCCACTGAGTCACCCAGGTGCTCCCCCCTACTCCAAATAAATACTTTGATAAGATTTTTAAAAAACCATTTATTTTAGTGAAGATTTATTCTGGATTTTCACTGAAAGTGGATGAAACCAGGCTTTCTCAAGGTGCTAACAGATTCAGTGTCTCTGACTCCTCATCAGAAAGAGGTGTTATGATTTAAGTGAACCTGAGGGTAATTCTCAGTGTCCTCTACCTATGTTCCTGCTGTGTTGCTTGGGAGTTCTGTTCCGTCCTCAACAAGTTGTTCACAAGACCTTCACCTGACCTTCAGCAGAGCATCGTCCGGGGCAATACTGGTGGCCGGGAGCCAGAGTCAGAGAATCCGGAGATTGACTTGAGTCTAAGGCACTAATCACGGCTGTGGGCTGTGCCCAAGAGCAGCTGAGCCTTCCTCCAGACAGGCCTGGCCTTGTATCACAGGGAGGCGATTTAGACACAATTTATGTTGAAGGATACGAAAGATCAGCTATCCTAACACCGTACCTTTATTGGGAAGAGCTGGTTCTGTCTCCCACCGCTGGCTCAGAGGAGCCTGGAAGTACCCAAGGCCTCAAAGTTACTGTTTTCTCGGTGAAGATTCTCTCCTGTTGGTGCCACAGGGAGCCATCGTCCAGGTGTCTGTGTCTTTACAGCATCCATTGCTGTGCTGCTAACTGAACTGAGCAAACACTGCCTGAGCACCTGCTCAGCACCTGTGCTTGGCACTAGGGGGGATGAGGCGCTGAGTCCTCTGACCTACGGAGAGCATGTGACCTGTGCTTACCGTTCAGTCAGTAAGCATTTGCAGAACAAAGGCTGTGTATGGAGCATGCGCCTGCATTTTTTACATTAAGTTATTCATTAATTCTATAAGGATCTCATAATGTGTCATTATCATCCAATCATCATCATTATTATACCCATTTTCCCCATGAGACAATTTGGATTCTGAAAAGTTAAGTGACTCATATGTGGTCACATAACCTGTCCTCTCCAGGTTCAGTGCCTTCCATCACCCCATATCTGCTTAGTCTGCCTGGTTATTCAGGATTCTTGCTCTTTTTCTACGACCTTGCTGCCCCAAGTGTGTTCCATGGATGCCATGTTGGTGTCACCTGGGAGCTTGTTAGACATGCAGAATCTCTGAGGTCTAACCTAAAGTTTTTCGTAGAACAGTTTGAACTGTGAAAGGATACTACCTGTTTGGGTTTTCAAAATACAGTCTATTCTCTTTAACTTTAGAAGATAAAGGAAAAAAAAGGAGAAGATATTTAGTTGTAAATGGTTACTTTTTAAAATTAAATGAGATAGTAAGAGCTGAACAAAAATTGTGCCTTCTGTGTGCTAGTCCTTATCACTTAAAATCATCCAATTACTCTATTTTGTTATTATAATATTATATAATTACAATAAGGTCAGAGGAATAAGAGTCACATTCTGCCCTCAGTGCAGACCTTCTGAATCAGACCTTGTGTTTAACAAGCCCCCTCCTCCCCCCACCCCCGCCCCCGCCCAGACAGTCTGTCTGCAGGCTGAGATCTCAGCAGAACTGCTCCGTGAACCATCAAAGAAGCTCCTGCTACAGAACCCCTCTGGCTCAAGTCTCTGCAGGATGCAGTAGAGGGAAAACTCACTTGACTCCATAAATTGGGGTTTGTGAGTGCCACGGGAGCTTATCACATGGCGATTTCATCTAAAAGGCAGTTTCCTATCACAGGCATTGAAAAAATTCTGTTTCCCACACAGACCCTACATTTAATGATTCAGTTTGCAAACATTTATCACTGTGTGTTATTTGCCAGGCCCTGTGTGCAATACAGGTTTCCCATGGGAGGTGGTCAAACATGCTACTTCCTGCTCATCGTGATTCAGCCAATTCCTGGTTTTAAAGTTGCATGCTTATAATAAAATTGTGTCTGTACTTCTTTTAACGATGCTTTCTTCCTGAGTCATTCATTTAGTCAAACAACATATTTACTCATTTGGACAACAAATACCTTTTGGCGATGCGCAAAGCACTGTATAAGTCCATTATGTTTGTAAGTCTATATATTTGTGTTTCCACACCAAATTATATCCTGAAGCAATTCTTCAATGGGGACATGTTGTTTAAAGGAAGATTTTAAGAAGTCTTGGTAATGTTACTACTGATTTTATGGTTAGCAGAACTCTACCTTTGAAGTTTCATGAGTCTTGATCCACATTAACTCGGAAATTCTCCTGATGTCCCAAGGATAAATGCAGACTTAGGAAGCTGAGGCTGAAAATTAAATCCCTCAGGACATGTTGTTGCTGTTGCCATGATCATTTAACTTGGATGCTGTTCAAAGCCTGCAGGGGAAAATTTCAATATTTTTCACTTTCGCTTCCAATGGAGCTTTTTAAGACTCTTTATACCAACTCTGGTAGAATAACTGGCACTTGAGACAGTTGGTGGAGTTAAATACTCAAGGTCTTCCATTAACTTCCAAGTTACATGCTGGGAACTCAGCTCCCGTATGGAAAAGTACGGTTCTAAAACTCCCTTGAAGGGATGACATACTTCCAGGAAAAATGCCTCGTTGGGTAATTTAGTTTTATGTGGGAGTATTGACAGATGCAAACACCAGGCACAGACCTTCTTTTTAGCTCCAGACTCTAGGATAATTCTACTTCGGCTTGGGAATGTTTTGGGGGTAATAAGTGACCAAGCATTCAGGCCAATGGGTTTTTTATACCTTGAACTATGTTTTAAATATTCTAAAAATGTTTTCAAAGGATGTCATTGAGCTAGAGAAGTTGATAGGTAGTAATTTAATATTTAAAAATTAGCTTTATTGGGGTATAGTACACAAGCAATCAAATGTACATTTTAGGTGTACAAGTCAATGAGTTTTGACCCATGTAACACCAAGTGAAGACATAAAATATTTCCATCATCCCAGGTTGTTTCATCATTTATTTCCAGGTATCTTGATAAGTGATTTATATACATTATTTCTTTAAATTCTCACTAGCTATTATGAAACAGGCTGTTATGGGGTGAACTGTGTCTCCCCCAAATTTATATGTCAAAGCATTTATCCCAAGTACCTCAGAATGTTACTGTATTTGGAGATAGGGTCTTTAAGAGATGATTAAGTTAAAATATGGCCATTAGGGTGGGCCCTAATTCAACATGACTGGTGTCCTTATAAGGAGAAGAAGTTTGGATACACAGAGAGACACTAGGGAGGCACAACACAGAGGAAAGGCCATGTGTGGGCCCAGTGAGAAAGCAGCCACCTATAAGCCAAGGAGAGAGGCCTCAGGAAAACCAACTCGGAAGACACCTCCATCTTGGACTTCAAGCCTCCAGAAAAGTGAGAAGATAAATTTCTGTGAAGTCACTCAGTCTTCAGTGTTTTGTTATGGCAGCCCTAGAAAACAAGTACATAAGCGGTAGCTTGATTTTTTTACAATAAAAGACAAAACAAAGACGACACTTACGGGTACCATTAATTTGCCCACAGTCACTCAGATCCTCAGTGATCGGGCATGGGTTGGAACCTGGGTGTGTCTGGCTTCAACTCCATGCTTTTAACCACTGCCTGCACTGATGCCCCAAATGACCAAACACCAGGATTGAAAATTGCAACCAGGGTTCCAGTAGGTCAGTCAGCCAGGTCCCCTTCAGCTCTCCCTTCCTCCAGTCTCTTGCTTACAGTTTTATGTGCTTGGCTGTGATCAGTGCTGGGTACTAATCTGCACTGAGGGCAGAATGTGACTCTTATTCCTCTGACCTTATTGTAATTATATAATATTATAATAACAAAATAGAGTAATTGGATGATTTTAAGTGATAAGTGCTAGCACACAGAAGGCACAATTTTTGTTCAGCTCTTACTATCTCATTTAATTTTAAAAAGTAACCATTTACAACTAAATATCTTCTCCTTTTTTTCCTTTATCTTCTAAAATTAAAGAGAATAGACTGTATTTTGAAAACCCAAATAGGTAGTATCCTTTCACAGTTCAAACTGTTCTACGAAAAACTTTAGGTTAGACCTCAGAATGATTTTTCCTCATGTCTGATACCACAATAGATTTTTTTTTCAAGATTTTCATCTGTTTTATTCAGTGACATATTTTCAAATACATAGAATGAAAATCCTGGTATGTAATAGAAACTCAACATATATTTAAAAAAATCTATAATGAAGCTTATTAGCCGCACTTCCTCTTTTATAGTTCTACATTCTTTTTCTCTTTTCATCCGTACATTCTACATTTTCACAAGTACACCATCACCTCAACTTGATATATTCATATAAAATGCTATCATTCTTAAATATTTTATCAATGCTCTAAAAGGTATTTAGGAAGCTCGGTTAATTAAAACAAATAATATCAAAGAAGTTGAAACTGGGTCTTTAAAAAAATTTTAATGTAATCAAAAATTTTTTGTTTAGTTATTTATTTATTTTGAGAGAGAGACAGAGCACATGAGCTGGGGAGGGGCAGAGAGAGAGAGAGAGAGAGAGAGAATCCCAAGCAGGCTCCATGCTGTCAGCGCAGAGCCCAATGTGGGGCTTGAACCCATGAACTGTGAGATCATGACCTGAATGGAACTCAAGAGCCAGATGCTCAACTGACTGAGCCACACAGGCACCCCACCGTAATAGTTTTTAATATAATAATCACCATTAAACACAAATCATAGCAGTGCTGCACTAAATGTTAAATCACATCAGTAACAAATAATTCGCTACCCTAGCAAGAAGCCTCATTTAAACAAAAGGTGAGGTGAGGAGACCTACAAGGCAGACTATTAGTTAGAATCCACTCAGCTGACACGATGGCCAAGTACAGACTGGGCACGCACTTTGAAGAGTAATTGCTAAACTTGAAAATTTAGGTAAGAATTAATAGCCATTTGAAACATCCACTTTAGGAAGACTAGGCAAGCTTCCTTGGGAGAGTAGTTTTTTTGGAGTTACTTAAATGTTAAAAGAGGGAAGATGTGCAGGGACATTCAGACGAGTACTATGTAGTTTCTTACAAGTCACCCTGAGATGGCATGACCTACTGTTAAATCACCTCAGTGCATTTATTCTGACTGTGTAATAAATAATTTGGGGAAGCCAGAAGATAATTATGGATCTAAGTCACACATATAGGATTATTCTATTAAACATTTTGGCTGAGTTGACAGATTAATTTGAAAAGAGAAACATTCGTAAAATAACATCCTCTGAGTTGACAATCATGTGATAGAAGATATCAAGTCTGCAGGTTGTTTTTTCATATTAATGAACAAGGTCTGAATTAATTAGCCATTGTTTGTTGGATGAATGGCTAAAATCAAAATGGTCGAAAAGCTGCACAGGTAGATACCACCTCAGTTTACACCCGGTTTAATTAGCCATGGGCCCATGTTAGCCCACATGAGTGAGTCTCAGAGAAGAGCCCTGAGAAGATGCCCCAGATCCTTTTTGAAAATCACATGAACCTGAGGGCAACACACTATAACTCTCAAAACTTTTGTTAGGGATGATGGAATTATTAGGGGCTCCCGGTTAAATTACATAAGCAGTTTAGAGTGAGAACAACACCAGGATTAGGCAATATTATTACCATTTTGGCATCTTCTACTTCCTTGTCTGTTAAATAGTCATTAGGTTAGAGCTAGAATCCTCTCCCCAATCTTTCCCCCCTCCCCCATCTTCTTATATATTAGAATCACCTGGAGGGCTTTTAAAACTCCTAATGACCAGATCATACCCATACCAATTAATCAGACTATCTGGAGTTAGGAGATAATCATCCATATTTTTGAAGGAATCTCTAGATTATCCTATTGTGTAGCAAAGTTTGGGAACCACTGCTTTATGACCTTTCCCCTAGGTCAGTAATCCCCAAGTTTGAGAGCATAAGAGTCATGCAGTGGTTGCTAAAAGGCAGAGTCTGGAACAGTGTCAGTAGGTCTGGGATAGGACCTTAGCATTGGCATTCTTAATAAGCAACTCTAGTGATTTTGATGTAGGTGGTCTTTTGTCTCATGGAGAAACACTGCCTTAGTAAGTGATGCTTAGTAAGCATTTGCCCCATTGATTAGTGTTTGATATCAGGCTAAACTGCACACGATGCTAAAAGCTAAAAAAGAGATTAAAGAAGACTCCCGAGGATATTGTGAGCCAAGGCCAAAGATCACAGAGCCTGGCTGACTTGCTTAAACAAGATACTTCTGGTTGCCATGGTGATGTGAGGAGGCTGGAGTTGTTTCTTCCTTAAATATTCACCTTTAGTATTTACTTTACAAAATGCATACCCAGTGCTGTACTTGGCCCTAATGTCAGCTATTTGTTGACACTGGGTGTGGCAATGGGAAATACTACAACAGGAAGAGGAAGTTTTCTTTTATAAGAGCTCTGTTTTGAATGTCCACTTTGAGCAACTTTCTGTGGTATGCAAATAGGCATCATGACATGAATAAAATCTCCCACTATTTTTCAAGCCTCACTCCCTAAATAGTCCTCAGAAACCTCCAAAAAGTGGAGGGGGGAGGGGGTGGGATGGGACCAGAACCAACTTCATCATATATTTACTAGACTTTAGATACCATTCAAAGAATGTACATTTTCTCATTAAGCGTTTGTTGTTTCAAAGAATTTTTCTTTTTGTTACCAGCAGCAACACATATCAGCCTTCCCATGTGTTGAGTAAACGCATTTGTATCAACTGTTTTCTGGCCGTTTCAATGACAGGAGTTTAGCAAACACAAATGTTCACCACATTTTCTTTTTGACAATGAAGGACTTGTGGATTTTTCAATTTAGGAAAAGTTTTCAGTTGTCTCTGTGTGAGGTTTCATGATATTTTCATTTAAACTGAAAGCAGATGCTTTGAAAACGTGTTGATATTTGGGGAGAATTTAAGAAACAACAGTTACAGAATTAAGTGGATTTAGGAAACCACTTGGTGGCAGTAAACTCCCTGTTAACCACAGTAGGAATCTGAACTGCTGGGTGGGCTTCTTAATTTCTCTTTCTTGGTGGGAATATATTTTTTTCTTTGTTATTATTACTTGATCCCCAAACAATGTCTCCCTCAAATGGAAAAGGTATCATTTCTTCTTTTTTTCCCCCTAACAGACTGAATTACATGTAAAGATTAAACATTGTGACCTCTTTTACAGTAATGAAATTTGAGAGATACATTATCAAAAGTCCAAATGAGAGAATCTTGTTAGGGCACCCAGTTTTCTATGGCTTCATCATCCACTCTGAATAAATGCTCATGTACAGAGAGAGAAGAAAATTGGATTACATTCCATGTACATGGCATATGTTCAAAATGTCACAATGCCTTTCAAAAAAATCTATTGTTCTACATGAATACCTTTCCATTTTCTCCACAAGATTTGTCACAGTATCTTCTTCTTCTTGTTTCTTTAATGTTTATTTATTTTTGAGAGACAGAGACAGAGTGCAAGTGGAGGAAGGGCAGAGAGAGAGGGAGGCACAGAATCTGAAGCAGGCTCCAGGCTGTCAGCACAGAGCCCTATGCAGGCCAACCTCACGAACTGTGAGATCATGACCTGAGCGGAAGTCAGATGCTTAACCCACTGAGCCACCCAGGCCCCCCTCAGTGTCTTCTTCATCTTTTATGCATTTAGGGGAAGAGGGAGTGTGCCTAAAATGTAACTTAATAATAATTATGAAAAACTAGATTAGATGTCAACATATTTGGAACTGAGAAATTTGAGTGGCCAGTGAAAAACCATGATAGAGCAGTTAATTATGATGTAAATGGATGTAGTACTTATGCCAGTCCCAGTGAGAATGACAGTCATAAGAGTTTTTAGGACAATTCTAGTCCAGGGTTTGTCTAACAAGATGTGTAAGCCTGGAAAGGCCACTCAATCTCCTGAGCCCCAGCTCCTCTCCTGAAAATGATTAGGTTGTGCAGAAAGAGCCTAGGGCCTTTTTCTTCCCCTCTAAAAATTATATATATACATTTCTAAGTTTTCCAAGTGCATCCCTGGGAAATACAAGGGAAATATAACATCTAGTTTAGAAGGAATCTTGTGAGTAGACTATATACAAGCTATATATAAGAACCTTCTGGAGAATATAAATTCATCTTATGTGGTGGTAAAAGATAAAAAAAATTTTTCAGGTCAAAAATGTCAGAAAGAGAGGAAATCAGTTGCTTTCCCCTTGCTTGGATAATCAGCTGCAGCATCACATTTGGGTCATTGCGGCAACAGTGAAAGGCAGCCTGGGAGCCCATCCTGCACAGTGAGATTAGAAAAGCTTTGGTTGCCTCGAGGCACTTCGCCTCTTATCCTGCTGAAGATGGAGGAATAGAATTATTTACAAATTCTGACTCTGTATAGATAAGAAGAGCAAAAATGGAGATGACTCACGTAAGAGGGTCTGGCAGAGAGTAGACAGTAATTTCAGTTCCAACTCTCTTTATTTGCACATCTGAAATACCATGTATTCAGTAGCTCTTTGAGGCAACTGCTTTTGAACCCCAGCAGGTAGTTGCTTGCCACACTGTGGTCTTGGTTCTGCATGTTTGAAGCCAGTTCCCTGTTAAGAGTGACTTGACCTGGTCCAGATGGGAAGTTAGTCCCAAATCTAAGTTACTTCAAAATGTATGCAAATATTTATGCTAAACCGTTCCATGATTGGAAGGAGAGCATTAAAAACAATGCTTATCAACAGAAAACACGCAATGAAAGTTATACTTAATGGTCAAGGGTTGAAGTCAGGAACCAGGGAAGAATGTCTATTCTTACCGCTGTAACTCAACATTGTACTGGAGGTTCTAGTCAGTAGAATAAAGTAAGAAAAAGAAATAAAGGTATGCAGGTTGTATGGGAAGTAAATGGTCCTTATTTACAGGTGACATGATTATATATGCAGAAAACTCCAAGTACTCTACCAAAAAGAGCAATAACACCTATTAAAACTAGTAAGTCAACTTAGCAAGCTTGCCAGATAAAAGATCAATATATAAAGATTGTCTTTCTACATACTAGCAATAAGCTAGTATTTTAGGGGAAATATTAACAAAATATAACACCCCTATATTGAAACTATAAAACTTTACTGAGAGAAATTAAGGAAATGTTAAATAAATGGAGAAATAAACCATGTTCATGAGTTGGAAAACTCATATTGTTAATACATCATTACCCGCAAATTGATATATAGATTCAGTGAAATCCCAATCAAAATCTCAGGAGGTTTTTTGTAGAAATTGACACATGACTGTAAAAAATATATAAAAATGCAAAGTACATAGAATGGCCAAAACAATCCTAAAGGACTTAACTATTAGATTTTGAGACTTAATAGAAAGGTACAGTAATCAAGACCATGTGGTATTGTATAAAGATAAATGTTTAGATTAATACACGGAATAGAGTCCAGAAATAGAATCACACATATATGGCCAACTGATTTTTGACAAAAGTGCAAAGGAGGGGCACCTGGGTGTCTCAGTCGGTTAAGCGGCCGACTTCGGCTCAGGTCATGATCTCGCGGTCTGTGAGTTCAGCCCCGCGTCGGGCTCTGTGCTGACAGCTCAGAGCCTGGAGCCTGTTTCAGATTCTGTGTCTCCCTCTCTCTGACCCTCCCCCTTTCATGCTTTGTCTCTCTCTGTCTCAAAAATAAATAAACGTTAAAAAAAAATTAAAAAAAAAAAAAACAAAAGTGCAAAGGCAGTTCAGTGGGTTAAAGATAATCTTTTCGATAAATAGTGTTGGAACAACTGGATATCAATACATGAAAGACCAAAAAAAAAATCAACCTAGACCTCCCCACCTTAGATAAAAATTAACTGAAAATGGATCAGAGATATAAACAGAAAGTGTAAAATTAGAAAAGATTTAACAGAAAATATATGGAAAAGTTTTCCTAATCAGAGGCTAGACAAAAAATTCTTAGATATAACATCAAAATGTACAACCCATAATAGAAAAATTTGAAAAAATTGGACTTCATCAAAATAAAAAAAAAAATTTTTCCCCCAAATTTAAAACTTCTATGCTTCAAAGAACACCATCGAGAAAGTGAAGTGACAAGCTACAGAATATTTCTGTGGGAGAAAATATTTGCAAATCATGTATCTGATAAGGAACTTGAATCTAGAACACATAAATAACTCTTAAGACACAACAATAAAAAGATAAACCAGTGAAAAAAGAGGCAACAGATGTGAGCAGACACTTCACTAGAGAAGAAATATGGATGTCAAATAAGCACATAAAAAGATGATTAACACAATTACTTAGTAGGGAAATGCCAAACTAAACCACCATAAAGAGCACCTGGGTGGCTCAGTCAGCTGAGTGTCTGACTCTTGATTTCAGCTCAGGTCAAGATCCCAGGGTTTCAGATGGAGCCCTATGTTGGTCCCTAAGTTGAGCATGGAGCCTGCTTGGGAGTTTCCTCTCTTCCCCCTTCCTCTTACACTCTCTTTCTCTCTCTCTAAAAACAAAACAAAACAAAACAAAACAAAACAAAACAAAAAGCCCACAAAAGCACAAAAAAACCCCAAAGCCACAATAATATACCACTTCACATTCACTAGGATGGCTGTAATGGAAAAGGTGGAGGATGAGCAAGTGTTGAAGAGGATATGGACAGATTGTAACTCTCATACAATATTGGTGAAAATGTAAAATGGGGCAGTACCTTTGGGAAACAATTTGGTAACTCCTTAACAAGTTAACAATAAAGGTACCATGTGACCCAGAAATTCCGTTTCTAGATAATTGCTCCAAAAAAATGAAAACATATGTCCACACAAAAACTTGTACATGAATGTTCATAGCAACATTATTCATGATAGCCAAATGCAGAAACAGCCCAATGTCCATTAATAGCTTAATGGCTAAAAAATATGGAATTGTATTTGTCCATAAAAAGGAGCAAAGTAGTAATCCATGTTACAACATGGATGAACTTAGAAAACGTCATGCTGAGTGAAATAAAGTCAGACATGTTTTTTTTTTTATTATATGAAATTTATTGTCAAATTAGTTTCCATACAACACCCAGTGCTCATCGCAAAAGATGCCCTCTTCAATGCCCATCACCTACCCTCCCTCCCTCCCACCCCCCCATCAACCCTCAGTTTGTTCTCAGTTTTTCAGAGTCTCTTATGCTTTGGCTCTCTCTCCCACTCTAACCTCTTTTTTTTCTTTTTTTCCTTCCCCTCCCCCATGGGTTTTTGTTAAGTTTCTCAGGATCCACATAAGAGTGAAACCATATGGTATCTGTCTTTCTCTGTATGGCTTATTTCACTTAGCATCACACTCTCTAGTTCCATCCATGTTGCTACAAAAGGCCATATTTCATTCTTTATCATTGCCACATAGTACTCCATTGTGTATATAAACCACAATTTCTTTATCCATTCATCAGTTGATGGACATTTAGGCTTTTTCCACAATTTGGCTATTGTTGAGAGTGCTCCTATAAACATTGGGGTACAAGTGCCCCTGTGCATCAGTACTCCTGTATCCCTTGGGTAAATTCCTAGCAGTGCTATTGCTGGGTCATAGGGTAGATCTATTTTTAATTTTCTGAGGAACCTCCACACTGTTTTCCAGAGTGGCTGTACCAGTTTGCATTCCCACCAACAGTGCAAGAGGGTTCCCGTTTCTCCATATCCTCTCCAGCATCTATAGTCTCCTGATTTGTTCATTTTGGTCACTCTGACTGGTGTGAGGTGATATCTGAGTGTGGTTTTGATTTGTATTTCCCTGATGAGGAGCGATGTTGAGCATCTTTTCATGTGCCTGTTGGCCATCTGGATGTCTTCTTTAGAGAAGTGTCTATTCATGTTTTCTGCCCATTTCTTCATTGGATTATTTGTTTTTGGGGTGTGGAGTTTGGTGAGTTCTTTATAGATTTTGGATACTAGCCCTTTAAGTCAGACACATATCTTATGATTCCATTTATAGGAAATGTTCAGAATGGACCAATGCATAGAGGAAGAAAGTAGATTATCGGATGCCAGAGGCTGGGTAGAGGGGACGATGGGAAGTGGCTATTAATGGGTACAGGATTTTGGAGGATGATGATGAAATGTTCTAGAATTAGATATCAGTGATAGTTGCATAATTATGTGAATATACTAAAATCCACTGAATCGTACTCTTTAAAAACAAACAAAAATCGGGGCACTTGGGTGGCTCAGTTGGTTAAGCATCTGACTTTTGGTTTAGGCTCAGGTCATGATCTTGAGGTTCATGAGTTTGAGCCCTGCATCAAAATAAAAAAAAAATCACATATGTACAAAACACTATATAGCTTTCAAGGATACATGCATATCTAAAGACACACTTAAACATATCAGGAGTGTCCTTGGGGTGGAGCGTGAAAATAAAATAAAATAAAGTAAAATAAAATAAAATAGGAACAGAACTCCCCCTTCCAAAAAGAAAGAAAGTAAGAAAGAAAGAAAGAAAGAAAGAAAGAAAGAAAGAACTATAGATACAGAGAATACAGCGGTTGACAAGGGTTAGGGGTGAGGGCAGAATTTAACTACAAAAGGGCAGGATGAAGAAATCTTTCGTCCAGTGATGGAATTGTTCTGTATCCTAATTGTTATGGTGGTTTCACAAATCTATCTATACATATGCTAAAAATTATAGTATTGCATACCAAAAGAACAAGTTATTTTTTTTTACTGAATGCAAACTTTAAAAAAGTATACTGAGGCATCTGTTGTTTTTTTTTTAAGTTTATTTATTTTGAGAGAGGGAGAGAGTGTGTGTGTGTTTGTGAGTTGCAGATGGGCAGAGAGAGAGGAAGAGAGAATCCCAAGCAGGCTCTGTGCTGTCAGTGTAGAGCTTGATGTGGGGCTTGAACTCACAAACCATGAGATCATGACCTGAGCTGAAATCAAGAGTCAGATGCATAACTGACTGAGCCACCAGGTGCCCTGAGGCAACTGTGTTTTTATATTTATTATTTTAAACTGCCTCCATTTTTTCATAAAGTGCATATGTTACTCCTCTTTGTGTGAAGAATCTCCCTTGATTTGCTTTTTACTAAGTCATGCATTAATCAATTTGGTTATTTTTCGGTTTAGCATGTATAAGGTGTGCTGCATAAATATTGCTCGGGCTTTTGTAGGCAGAATTTCAGAGACAGATGAACTTTACATATTATTTTCCTATTCACATACAAAGGTATTGATTTCTTTGACATTAGAAGCTGCTTTAAAATGTTTCCAGGATTAGGCTTGAATATAATCATTTGCCAGTAAAAACTGAGGTTTTCGTTCAAGCCCAGAAGGTAATTGTGTAAAAGAGCTTCTATTCCGGGTTCATAATACTTGCTCTCTGATATTTACCACTGATATTTACCATTTACCATTATTCCATTTACTATTTACCATTGCAGGTAGTATTACTGCCCGGGTCTTGCAATGTTTGCTGGCTGTATTCTAAGTGTAATTTCTGCTGTACGTGAGTACAGCGATAATATTATTTCAGTTCTGTCTCTAATGTTCTTTGTGAGGTAGTGAATACCGCTGGAATTTCACTGCAGCAGCCCTCATAATGTCTGGAACTCCTGCTGGAGTGACATCATATACATTTATCTGGGAATATATGTTTCTTCTGTGTCTGTTTTAAACTAAATTTAATATAAGAATAAATCTAGTTTTGCTAATACTAACCAAGGAAGGGTAGTTTATTTCAGTTATAACATTAGACTTTCATTTTGGTTTTAACTGACTTTGTACTTCACTTCTAATGATTGATGACTATCTGGGCACCAGAGTATTTTTAATTATTTGTAAATATCCCTAATAAAAGCATAGAAGTATCATTTATTTTTGGCACATATAAGGCACACAATGATCACGAGCATTAAGTCAGTCTTTTAGATTAATCAGAACACTCTATTATGAATTTCCTTTGTCTTTTTCCCCCCAAGACTTTATTATTTAGAGCAGGTTAGGTTTACAACAAAATCGAGAGGGATGTACAGAGATTTCCCATATACCCCCTACCCCCACACATGCATAGCCTCCCCCACTAGCAATTTCACTCACTAGAATAGTACTTTTTTTTTTTTAAACCAGGGACAAACCTACATTGACCCATCATTATCACCCAAAGTCACAGTTTACCTTACAATTCACTCTTGGTGTTGTACATTCTATGGGTTTTGACAAATGTATAATAACATTCATCCATCATTGTCGTATCATACAGAATATTTTCACTGCCCTAAAAATCCGCTGTGCTTTGCCTATTTATCCCCAATCCTTCTCTCCCATGATTTTTCCTGTCTCTATAGTTTTGCCTTATCCAGAATGTCATATAGTTGGGAGTTATTCAGTACATAAATAGGCCTTTCAGATTGGCTTCTTTCACTTAGTAACATGCATCTGAATTTCCTCCACGTCTTTTTCATGGCTTGACAGCTTGCTTCTTTTTAGCACTGAATGATATTCCATTATCTGATGTAGTATAGTTTATTTATCCATTTACCTACTGAGAAAAATCTTGGTTGCTTCCATGTTTGGCAGTTATGAATAAAGCTGCTATAAACAACCATGTGCAGGTATTTATATGGACGCCAGTTTTCGACTCCTTTGGGTAAACACCAAGGAGTGCAATTACTGGATCACACAGTAAGAGTATGTTTAGTTTTGGAAGAAACTGCCAAGCCGTTTTCCAAAGTGGCTGTACCATTTTGCATTCCCACCAGCAACGTAAGAGCGTTCTTGTTGCTCTGCATCTTTGCCAGCATTTGGTGTCAGTGTGCAGATTTGGGGCTTTCTAATAAGCATGTGATGGAATCTCATTGTTGGTTTAGTTTGCATTGCTCTGGTGATGTGATGTGGAGTGCCTTTTTGTGTGCTCATTTGCCATCTGTGTATTTTCTTTGATGAGGTGTCTGGTGAGGTCTTTGGCTGATCTTTTAATTGGGTTGTTTTCTTTTATTCTTGAGTTTTAAGAGTTCTTTGTCTGTTTTGGATAACAGTCCTTTATTAGCTGTGTCTTTCACAAATGTTTTCTCCCTGTTTGTGGCTTGTCTTTTTTTTTTTTTATTTTTTTTAACGTTTATTCGTTTTTTGAGAGACACAGGGTGTGAGTGGGGGAGGAGCAGAGAGCGAGGGAGACACAGAATCGGAAGCAGGCTCCAGGCTCTGAGCTGTCAGCACAGAGCCTGATGCGGGGCTCGAACTCACAGGCAGTGAGATCATGACCTGAGCCGAAGTCGGACACTTAACCGACTGAGCCACCCAGGCGCCCCTCTTTGTGGCTTATCTTGATATTGTCTTTCACAGAGCACACGTTTTTAATTTTAATGAAATCCACTTTGTCTTTTTTCCCTTCTTTAGTTTTCTACTTTAACACGTTGCTTTCCTTTTCATTGATGATACACTTTCTCATTTCAAACTATGGCTATAAATGCTATAAATGTCACATCACGACACCACAGGGAAGAAGTACCCTATCTTTCTGCCACTGTGTCCTTGGGTCTGTATTTGGAAGCTGCTCTCCAGAGCACCGTCAGCCCTGTTCTTCTCACCTGCGTAAGAAGCCTGTTCTAAATCCTGTTCTTGGGCATATTAGAATGGCACAAAGTCCTTGCTAGAATAATTTTGCACAAATCTATGATCTCTTTCCCCTAGGAATTTGAGAAAAAGTAAATTTGCACCAATCTTCACTTTATAAACTATTGGATATGCTTCTGAAAAGCTGCATGTAAATGGGAGATTTGAAACTATTTCAAATATATCAGAGAATTCCTTTAAAAAAGGAAAAGTCAATCCCTAATTAATCACTTTCTCAGTTTGTAATTATGACATTAGGGCCTTTTAGAGCAAGGCACACCTTGAATTCTAGGACAATGAAAAACTATTTTTAAAAGTAATATTCATATGCTAGTATGTGGTGACTTTTACTATTTTTTTCTCCTAGATTTAATTTGTGAAAACCCTTTGAGGAGCCAGAAGAAATTAATCTAGGTTTTGAGGACAGGGAAGTCCCTTTCAAACTTTCTTCTCTTCTGGCATCTACAGGAGGACAAGTCCTTGGGGGAAGAGTTGAGGGTGGAGAGGGTTTATTGGGCCTCAGGGAACAGTCCATGAGGCTGAGCCTATCACAGAGGGCTTGGAAATGCAGAGGTGTCCTTGAATGGGCCAGCAATATTAAAAACGTTTCAGCTATGGAGCCCAGTTTTTCAAAGGAATCAAATCCAGAAGCCTAGTAGATACACAGATAAAAGCCAGGCTGCTCTGACTTAAAGCAAAATAGGGAGCCTGGAGTTCAATTCATAAAGGGCAATTTTGACCATGGAGTTTACTGTGTGTTACTGGTTAGAGGGACAGACCAACTGCTAGTTAAATCCTGGGTTTTCCACTCACCGGCTGTATGATGTGGTTAGCTGAATTACCTCTGTGGGCCTCAGGGCCCTAATCTGGGAAATGAAGGTTAACCTCTACCTCTCCAGTATTCTAAAAGGTTTAATCAGCTAACATGGGTACTGTGCTTGGCAGAGGGTCTGCACATGATAAGACTCAATAAATGTTAAAACCTTGCTCTTTCCCCACTGACCAGCCAGCTTCCTGCCTGGCCTAAAATTGCCATCTAAAATATCACTAGCAAGGACACCTGGGTAGCTCGGTCCATTAAGTGTCCTACTCTTGATTTTGGCTCAGGTCATGATCTCACGATTCTTGAGTTTGAGCCCCACATTGGGCTCTGTGCTGACAGTGTGGAGCCTGCTTTGGATTCTCTGTCTTCCTCTCTCTCTCTGCTCCTCCCCTGCTCATGTTCTCTCTCTCTCTCTCTCTCTCTCTCTCTCTCTCTCTCAAAAATAAGTAAACATTAAAAAAATATATTTTTAAATATCACTAACAGATTCCTACAAAGATTGGGGGAATTGTCTCCAGAAGGAGTTGTTAAAATGGAAATATTGCTTCTGAAGAGAAAAGAGACCTGTAGTCTCTTGGGTTTGAGCATCAACAATCTTGGACTTATAGACACAACCACAGACTCAGAACGAGAGTAGCCAATAAGAGCACCCAGTTAACACTTTTAAACACATGATAACTGATGTTGAAGAGGTTGTCAGTTACCCAAGACAATGAATTGTAGTGGGGTAGGGGGGTGGGACAGGGATGACTTTTTCCAGCCTGTTTTCCTTCTGAAAAATGACAGGGATGATCCCTGTTCTACCAAACACTAGGTGTTCACAGGGGAAGTAAAAGTGCCTTGTAAATTGGCTTTTGAGTGTCCAGTATTATTGCTCTTTTCACTTGAAGAAGGAAGGGAGCAGGAAGGGTGAGGGACAGAGAGCTCTGCAACACTGCCCAGCAGACAGGGGACATAGAAGAAAACACCAGGCTGGGGAGGCTGGACCTGGTCTGAGGTGAGGAAACAGGGGGTTGGTAGGACCTGCCCAAGATGGCTGCTGAAAAATCATGGGCATCATCACAAAAGGGGGGAACCCTATGGGAATCAGCTCCCCACAAAGGCAGGTGTGAAATGGAAGAAACTCAGAGTGTCGCCTTTTCCTCATTGCTATTGATCTAAAATTATTTGTTTCTTTTCCTGACCTACATAGAACACTTAAACATTTAAAAAAATTTATTTTATTTTATTTTTGAAAGAGACAGAGAGACAGAGACAGAGCATGAGTGGGCGAGGGGCAGAGAGAGAGGGAGACACAGGATCCAAAGCAGGATCCAGAGCTGTCAACACAGATACCGACTTGGAGCTTGAACTCATGAACCGTGGGATCATGACCTGAGCCCAAGTCGGCACTCAACCGACTGAGCCACCCATGCATCCCAACGTAGAACATTTTTAGTTCGAAAAGTGTTTTGATCTTCTCAGAAGTCTTAGATGCAAAATCTCAGCCTGTAGGGCAGGGTAAGATTGAACCCAGACTAGTTTAAGACAGATAGTTGGGGAAATACAGGAAGTTGAGGTAGACATGGGTTTCATGGCTGGAATTCCAGAGTAAGGTAGTACGTGCAAGAGGTGAGAGGTGATTTCCAGTGAATACGTCTCATTTATCTGACTCTCTTCAGTGAATCATTGCTTCTTGGACCCATCCTGGTTCATGAGTTGTTTCAAATCATCACTCAAGACAGAGGCTTTAAGGGACTGGATTTCAAAAGCATCCAGGAAAGTTCATGAACCTAAAGAGTCAGAAAAACAGTTTCTCTGATAGGGGAGACTACTGACAGTTCTGATTGTCAACAAAGTAGTCAATAGAAGTGTTTTTGCAAGGGAAGGAAGCAGTGACATTCTTGCCTCTGTAGGGGGATGAAAACAAACGCAGGAGGTTCCTTAGAGCATTGCTCTCACCCACGGTGCTTCCTGACAGATTTGTTTTCTGGCCTCCGCAGGGTCTGTTGCAACTGTCACAGAAAAGAAAGGATGGAAAAAGATGTTCCCTTGCAAACCAGGAGGTACCCCACTATGGATTTCCTAACAAATTTTCCATGGTAAGTTCAGCA
This sequence comes from Panthera leo, assembly GCF_018350215.1. Classification (NCBI taxonomy): domain Eukaryota; kingdom Metazoa; phylum Chordata; class Mammalia; order Carnivora; family Felidae; genus Panthera; species Panthera leo. The sequence continues at coordinate 63,021,656 of NC_056685.1, read as the reverse complement.
GAAACCACACTTCGAATGGACAGACTTTAGTGGGGGGAGGGGTTATAGAAACACACACAAAACCATTTTAGCAATTAGAATTCGGTTTATGTGGAAATAAGTCCCAAACCTTGAGAGAGCAGGTAAGCATCTCTGTCATCATTTTACTGACAACTCAGTTTTATGTAAAAAACTGAGTACAAGTAAATAAAATGCAAATGAAAACGCATTCTAAATGAACCCAGAGTCCTCACTTTTCAAAAAGTCCTTAAATGAATTTATTTGTAGCATTCTATTTGATGTTTATATGTATTTAGGGGTGCCTGGGTGGCTCAGTTGGTTAAACATCTGACTCTTGGTTTCGGTTCAGGTCATGATCCCATGGCCCATGGGTTCAAGTCCCCCATGGGGTTCTGTGCTGACAGTGCGGAGGCTTGGGATTCTCTCTCTCCCTCTCTCTCTGCCCCTATCTGTCACACACACACACACACACACACACACTCTCTCTCTCTCTCTCTCTCTCTCAAAATAAATAAACAAACATAAAAAAATATTTATATGTATTTATTTTTTCCTGACATGTTTTCCCACAAACATGAGGTTTGTGGATCAGAGGCAGACATTACTTACTTACGGGACATCTCGGTGCTGGTTTCCCATGCCCCATTGCCCTTCAGGGCAGTGTGATGAGGGCAGATGTCACCCAGCATGTACTGAGCCTCCGTAATATCCAAGAAGACCACTGAAATTATGACACTGGGAGCTTATATAGGCACTGCTGCATAAGCCCCTCCTCCTCTCCAGAGAGAGGAAGAGGAACTGAATTTTAAAATGGAATTGAATGGAATATAAACATATGGATCAGGATTTTATTACCTTCTGAAACATAAATAAATGGCATCAGGGGAGATAAACCTGTAAATCTATCAGGAGCAATTCACTCTTTCTAGCTTCCAAGGTGTGATTACTAGTCCATCCTCCTTTAACCCAGTGGACCGGTAATTTTTTGTTCAAAAAATCCTGACTGTGTGGAACATGAAATTATTAGGTGTTTCTCCACACCGTCAGATGTGTTTGGGTAGCGTTGTATTTCCTCTTCCCTGACAAGTGATCCTGGCATTATGAAGTCTATGGCTTTTCAGGGAGTAAGTAGGAAAGACTCAAGTGGTAATCTTGATACTACAGGAAGGGAGTAACAGGTGGTATATCTGGTTGAAAGCCATAAAAAAAAGCCTATCCCCAATACTTAAATGTATTTCAAAGGTGATTGTTATTAAAACAAGGGGTTACTCTTGTCTATTTTCTTGAAATTCAATTTTCTAAAGAATCAGAGTAAAGACTACCATGAAATATGCGCCATCATCAGAATAATCTTTCATGCAGTTCGGTGAGTATTGCTTATAAGGTTTATTCTGACTACCACATGATGCAACTGAGAGTAGTGTTGGGCATGGGGTAGGTATGATATGCATAAGAAATTCTTTTTAGCTTCAGTTTCAGTAGTAAATATCAACAAATATCTTACCCAAGCACTTACAGAGTACTGTTACAATACCCCAAATTTATTTATTTATTTATTTATTTATTTATTTATTTATTTTTCAGTTTTGCAGTCTTTTTTTTTCCTTTTTAAAACGTCTTTATTCAAATTCCAGTTAGTTAACATACTGTGTAATATTAGTTTTCACGTGTACAATATAGTGATTCAGCAGTTCCATACATCACCCTGTGCTCATCACCACGAGTGCACTCCTTAATCCCCATCACCCATATCACCCATCCCACACACCTCCCTCCGGTAACCACCAGTTTGTTCTCTATCGTTAAGTGGATGGTTCTTGGTTTGCCTCTCTTTTTTTCCTTTTGCTCATTTGTTTTATTTCTTAAATTCCACATATATGTGAAATAGTATGGTATTTGTCTTTCTCTAACTGACGTAGTTCACTTAGCATTATATTCTCTAGCTCCATCCATGCCATTGCAAATGGGAAGATTTCATTCCCTTTTATGGCTGAATACATTCCATTGTATATATGCATATATACCACATCTTCTTTATCCCTTCATCACTCAATGGACACAGGCTGTTTCCATATTTTGACTATTGTAGATAACACTGCTATAAACATCTGGGTGCATGTTTCCCTTCGAATTACTCTTTTTGTGTTCTTTGGATAAATACCTAGTAGTGTAATTGCCGGATTGTAGGGTAGTTCTATTTTTAACTTTTTGAGGAACACACATACTGTTTTCAAGAGTGGCTGCACCAGTTTGCATTCCCAAGTTTTGCAATCTTTTTGCCATTAATAATTTTTTAAAGTATAATTTATTGTCAAATTGGCTAACACACAGCATGTACCGTGTGTTCTTGGTTTCGGGAGTAGATTCCCGTGGTTCATCACTTACATAGAACACCCGGTGCTCATCCCAATAAGTGCCCTCTTCAATGCCCATCACCCATTTTCCCCTCTCCCCCCCCACCCTCCATCAGCCCTCAGTTTTGTTCTCTGTATTTAAGAGTCTTCTATGGTTTGCCTCCCTCCCTCTCTGTAACTATTTTTTTTCCCTTCCCTTCCCCCACGGTCTTCTGGTAAGTTTCTCAAGATCCACATATGACTGAAAACATATGATATCTGTCTTTCTCTGACTGACTTATTTCACTTAGCAGAATACCTTCTAGTTCCATCCATGTTGCTGCAAATGGCATGATTTCATTCTTTCTCATTGCCAAGTAGTATTCCATTGACAATACCCCAAAGTTAAACATTCTACTACAATATTCTGATCCTTTAGGGACTTGTGCTCATCCATAAAATGTTTATATTAATCTTACTTTCAAGACATACAACTTTTTTTTTTTCATTTTAGTTTCCAAGCATATGAAGCAGGAACTAATATAAATTAAAGGTGCCAGCATGGAAAGCAGTTCCTTATCAATTCCTCACACTGGAGCTGTATTGCACAGAATCATAATGGGTTAGTTGCAAGGTTTGGCAAAATGGTCATGGAAGAAGCCTAAAGTATTTAGATAATACTACATGTGGTCTACTGCTATGAAAAGGCCCAAAGCTGGCCTGCCATGTGGTTCCAAGGATGAGAATGAAATTTATTCCCAATGCTATAATATATTCCCTTGGGAGTGGGATGTTCTGGAAGAACAAAGTCTTGTTTAAAGTTTTTAGGTTGGACAAGGCCTCCCATTTCTATCAAAGCCCACGTCATTAATAAAGAAATCATTGCAATGTTTCAGCCCTGAGGAAGCCACGGGGAGGCAGTAGAGTGTGGTGGTTACACTCATAGTTTGTCCTTGGGTTTTGCATTATTTTAAGGAAAAGCATAATGCTAATTTTAGTTTCTCATCTTCGTAGATAAAATGGGGTGTTACAATAGCATGATGTACAACAGCCAAACTTCTGATGACTTATTTTGATTTATTCAAACAAGAAACCACGAGACGTACTTTAAGATGTGCAATGATGGACAAGCATGTATCTTGTCCTCCAGAAGTTTATAAAATGGAAATATGCGTGTTGATTCTTAGTGTCCTAACAAGCAGAGATAACCATATCACTATGTCCTCTTATTACAACCATTTTTACCTTTGTTTTGCCATTTGTATTGTTTCCAACCTGACTTTTCAGTTCAGAAGTTCAACCTTTATTTCCACCATTACTCATCCAAAATCACTTCCCCTATCCAAAATCATTGCCACCTTTAGTTGCATTAGTGTTAATACAACAGGAATACAATATGTAGAACTCCACTTGTCACCCCATCTTTAATGACCCTGATGTATTATCAACCCTTAAGAAATCGGTGAGTGAAAAGACAACATCACTGATTATGCCTAGGAGGTAGTCATAAGGGCAAAGGTTACTACTACCAACTGCAGGTAAATACCACTTCATCTCCTATTTCTAGTAAAAATTACTGTAGTCATGAGTTGTAGTCATGCTATTTTGGTTACAACATTTTAAAGTATTCTCTTTTTTTTCTTTTTCTAGAATAGTCTTTCCCCAAAAGTATCTACAGAGTGCTTTATCTTGGGAAAATTCTGCCAAAAAATGAGTTTCTTGGAAAATTCTGAATACCAGAGTCCCTTCTTGAAGATTCACAAGATGAATTAATATATTACTGACTCTCATAACAAGGGAACCTGTTTATCTTTGTTTAAGCATTTCCTAAGTTTCTTTGACCATTGGACTCTCTCCTGCCCATATATGTATTTTTAATTTTTTTTATTATTATGTTTATTTATTTTGAGAGAGAGAAAGACAGAGTGCAAGTGGGGGAGGGGCAGAGAGAGAGGGAGACACAGAATCCGAAGCAGGCTCCAGGCTCTGAGCTGTCAGCACAGAGCCCGACGCAAGGCTCGAACCCATGAGTGTGAGATCATGACCTGAGTCCAAGTCAGATGCTCAACCAACTGAGCCATCCAGGCGCCCCTCTCCTGCCCATATTTAACTGACAACTGTGAATATCCCTCAGAACTTACATTTCCAGGAAGCACTCTGGTAAATATTTTTCTGGAACTGACATTGGATAGAATCAGTTCAGATGAATGTTTCATGTTCCCAAAGATTGAAATCCCTAATAAGCTCTAGGAAGAGGCCCTGGCACCACAACTTGAGTTAAGAAGGGAAGGATTTCTAGGAATCACAAGGCCATCTGATCAGTGATAGACTCCATTTGCTTATGGGGATTGCTGAGATTGACAAAAACCTGGTTGTGCTGTGGATGTAGCTGGAGAACCCCCCTGGTAGGACATCCTTACCTCTGCTGTGTTTCTGGTCAGTGCTCCAAGGCTGTTCAAGGCACTTTCATGGTGTGGATACAACTTGAAATAGTGTGAATGCTGAGCCAGATTGTCAGACACCTCTAAATTTAAAACAATTTTCTTCTTCTTCTTCTTCTTCTTCTTCTTCTTCTTGTCTTCTTTTTAATCCAGGTATTCCACAACCAAAACAAAACACCAAAATCTTCCTTTACTTTCTCTTTTGAAAGGGTATGGCTTTGTCAATCCATTTCGTTATGGCTGACTTCTATTTTGTAAAAAAAAAAAAAAAAAAAAAAAAAGGCAATTTAAAGTTTTATAAATTGTTGCTGTTGGAGGTATGCAGATTTGGCAGGAGAGCATAGATCTGACACATGGTAGTGTAAATATAAGTAATGCAAGGTTTAGAAATATACAAAGCTAGCATTATTAAATAGTTACAACCTTTTATGGCTTAAACAGTTACTTGCAAGTTCCTTTGATACAAAATTCTCTTGAGGTGCTGGCCTGCTGGGATTGCTCACAATCTGTGCATATAGTGCCCTCTATTTACACAAGATGGTGGGAATTCTTTGGTTTTTACACGAAGGAGTTACATAAATGTCTTTGGATCAGGGTATGAGTAACGCTAGCATTATGAAGAAGGAAAGACACAAAAAGTTTATGCACATAAAAATAAATCATATCCCTAAGATGGTTCTTCATCTGTGTTCACCATTTGTCTCTTTCCCTCTCCTTCTGCCATGAGATTCTGTCTTATCTGATATAGTTCATAGCAAGAAAATCCTGGCAAATATGTAAAAATAAAAATATTAAATAATGCACAGTTACATAAAGAAGAAAAAGGGCCAATGCCCCTAAAGTTCAAAGCAAATGAAGAAAGTCTGTGCTAATGTAGAAAGCAAGGGAATTGCTTACTTCCTAAACGATAAAGAAGCCAAATGATCACAGTGATATAATTTAGATGTTTCTGCTACATTTAGAGTGGACATATTTGTCAATTTAATAGGCTCTTTCCGTATCTGTCACCCAAGGAACAAAACTGTGGAGCTGGCTTCAATGTAGAAAAGCCAAAATAATGTCTAAGCAATAAAAACAGGATGGGTGCTTGTCAAATTTTTGACAATCAAATGCCCTACTCGCCCCCTGTTCTGCCCTATTTAAGAAGATCAGTTCAACTCTGGAGTAAGAGTTCCTACTGAAAGGCCAAGGAAGACATGTTGCGGGCCCACCAAGAGCCTGGGAAGCTGTTTGGTGTGACACATCTTTGGAGGCAGCTGGGCAGAAAAAACACGCTGAAGCTGGAATGTGCCTGTTGCTTCTTTGTGCACACCTTTCTTTGGTGGGCAGTTCTAGGGTGTCCTCTGTCTCCAAGCACGCTGTGAGCAGTAGCTGAGGGACAGCAAATCCCAAATGCTATCTCTGAGAGGAGCTAGAGAATATTGTACCTATAATAGGGGGAAAACACTTGTGTGTTCTATACCCGTGAAAGATCCGGGTATCTTAGATGCAAGAACTTCTTTGGTACTCCCTGGAAGTGATTACAAAGAGCATATCTCAGCCAGGACTTATTATTTAAGTAAAGCTCTGTGACCTCTACTAGATTTAGGGGCCACTCAGTGAACTTGGAGAAGGTGATTCCATGCTCATTGTTTTCCTGATGACAAGCAGTCATAGAACGCATGCCTGGGATGTTTCCTTTCTTTTTAACACAGAAGAGGTAATTTTTCAAAACTTGATCTTTTCCTTATTTCTCTGGGTTTGGGGGCCCTTGAAATAAACATCTGAGGTGAGAACATTAATTGTGGGAAAGGCCAGACCCAACTGAATAAGAGCTTTCACAATGGGCTCACCTACATGGTAAGATGTCTGTCCAGAGTCAGATGCCTGTACAGCTACCTTCTCAACTTCATATTCATTCATGATCCCACTGTCATTTAAAGTGCCATGTTCACTGGCTACAGAATGGTTTTTCTCTCCTTTTTCTTTTTGATCAAAAACAGGAAATAAGTTTGCCCCTAAACCTCTCAAAACCAGAAACAAACCTAAAGAAGGTGAAACAAACAAACAAACAAACAAAATATGAACTCTGTGAGCAGAGAAGGCCTTTATGCTCAGAGTAGAGACGTTTTAACAAATAGCCCCAGACTAGAATTGGCTTGTTGGCATTTATTGTAATTTACTGATTCTATTACTCGGCTGCAGTCCTCCAACTGGATAATGTGGAGTCATTCTTTGTTTCTGGTATGACAAAGATCTGCAAGGAATATTCTCTCTCTCTTTAGGTAGCTGATTGGTAAAAATTTCTGACGCTTCACCAATGACAGGTGAGCACTATATGATTTATGAAACAAAGCTGAATTTTACTTAAAATATTCTTCGACAGGGGCGCCTCGGTGGCTCAGTCTGTTGAGCGTCCGACTTCAGCTCAGGTCATGATCTCACGGTTCGTGAGTTTGAGCCCCGCATTGGGCTTTGTGCTGACAGCTCAGACTCTGGAGCCTGCTTCTGATTCTGTGTCTTCCTCTCTCTCTGTCCCTCTCCTCCTCATGCTCTGTCTCTTTCTCTCAAAAATAGATAAACATTTAAAATTTTTTTTAAAAAATAAAAAAAATATTCTTCGAAGATCAGGTAAAAATACCACTTTTGATTTTTAAAAATAAATTTAGTTTTATAAAACATGTTTTTCGATTTACTACAGACCTATGCAACTATAAAAGCTACTTTGTGTTTTTCTCTTTAAGTATGTGTTTGAATTACATTGCTGCTTGAGATCTTCAGAAAAATCAAGTGGGGATAATTTCTACTGGAAGATGAAAAATTTGAGTTGTCTGTGTTTCCATATCAGTTGTCATAATAAACTTAAATATATCTTGAGTCTGACTTCTACAGGTGTGTTACGTAAAAGTTCTGTTCATAGTTATTCCTTACCCCATCGAAAGAAACTCACAGAGTCTCCTTGGTATAAAAACAAATACTTTACTGAATTGGTAAAGACTGATGACTTTCAGCCCTAGTGTGAACAGACACTGCACGTGGCTGCTCTCACCACTTTTTAAAACCATTTTTAAAAATAAGATGAATTTTAAAATATTATAAAAGCATATATAGTATACTCAAGTAATCTTTATTGTTTCATTTTAAAAGACAAATATAGGCACAGAGACATGCAGTTTGATTAGTCGCACAGAAAAGGAAGACAAAGGGAAGAAATTAGTTGTCATGGAAAACTTTCTCATCTATTGAGAATTTTTATTCAGGTACTGGAAAGTTTAAATGTTGTGATATACACAACATAATTCAGAAGATATAGTTAAAAATTTTTTTTTAATGTTTATTTTTGAGAGAGAGGGCACACAGGTGCACACACACAAGTGGGGGAGGGGCAGAGAGAGAAGGAGTGAGAGAGGATCCCAAGCAGGCTCCACACTGTCAGTGCAGAGCCCCAACGTGGGGCTTGAACCCACGAACCATGAACTCAGGACCTGAGCTGAAGTTGGACACTCAACTGCTGAGCCACCCAGGTGCTCCTAAGATCCACTTTGCATCTACCAGCATTTCATTAAGCAGAAGTAGTCAAGTAGTAGGCAAGAAAACAATTTCTTTTTCTCCTAGCCATTGTATTTTCTTAAGGCAAAAATGGAATTCAGGAATAAAAGAAAATAAATCCAAATGATCTAAAATAGTGATAATGACATTTTACACTTGTTTTGCCTTTGCAGCTTATAGAGTACTTTTCCATTTATTATCCCATTTAATTTTCCCAATTGTTCCAGGAGAAATAATTTTTTGGTACTTTATGGTTGAGGGAACTGAATGTAGGAGAAACTAAATAAATTATACTAAATGTACAAACAAAATAACTAGTACCTCAGAAACACTTGTGTTTCTAAGGTATTAAAAGGCAGATATTTCTGGCAAGACATTTGTTTTCCCACATCACATGAGCAATGACTCAGTGTTCAGTACAATAGTGACCACAGTCCTCTGAGCTCTGGTCATTTGGCTCGACAGTCACATATTATGCTGTATATAAATATGCTACTGCCACTTGATCTTCAATGTGGAATAATAGCTACTTTTTTCCCTTGACCAACCCGTCCCATTACAGTATTTCAGCAAGAAGTACTTAAACAGAAGTGAAATATTTCTAAATAAACTGAGCCAAGAGGATTCCTTCTTCAACTGGAAAAATTCGCTTCCTAGCACACAAAATGAGCATCTCTAAAAGCTATGGCATAATTGAAAGCCTATTGAAATCAATAACATGCAGCAAATGGACGAGACTTGGTTCCCCATGTGTTATATAAAAATTAAATTAAAATACAAGGTTCAATACAGTGTTCAATCTACTATTTTTAAGCTCTTTCACCAAAGTTCTACAAGCTTGAATCTCACAAAAAGAGAAGGGGTTATATACCAGGCTGTACAGAAATGAGAGATTGGTAGAATTTATACAACTAGAAGATTAGATTTATTTTTTATTTCAAGAATTGCATTTGTAGTTTGCACAGTCTGTTAAAGAGTTATGGATGCCATCAATTTTTCATTGTTCAAGTGATTTGTAAGTAATTCCATGGTTCCAGTAAAATTGCATCATGTGCTCTAGTTTGTAATTTCCTGTGTGTACACACCCAGATTTATTTGCCTGATTTCCATTCCCAGATTTTATTTATTGAAGGTTAACTATGCTTAAGGTCAGATGTTTATTTTCTATTTTCTGTTGAGAAAAATAAATCAAAGAGAAAAATATGATTGCCAAAAATAATAAATAAATAAATAAATAAATAAAATCAAATAAAAAACAACCAAACACCAATAAACTCCAGATTTCTCAGGACTAAAAACTATCCCACATAGACTCAATTTCAGGATACGGCACTGTACTCTCAGGTCAGTCTTGCCCCTGCTCTCTGCCAGGTTCCTCCTTTATCCCTAAAGTAATGATCAATCAACCTAACCTGAACTCAGCTCTTGGTACAGTAGGCATGACCCAGAAGACCTCCCTTCTGTTTATCTGCCAACAGGATTTAAAGTAAAACCAAGGCTGAAGTCAGGAAATGAGTCCTCTAAATAGTTGACTATTCTTGTAGTTAAGGCTTAACCTTGTCAGTGCCAAAAAGTAGGAAATTAGCTAATATTGTTATTTTTATTATTTTTCTTTTTAAAAAAGTGTTTATTTTGAGAGAGAGACAAAGAGAGAGAGAGAGAGAGAGAGAGAGAGAGAGAGAGCAGTGGAGGGGCAGAGAGAGGGAGAGAGAAAATCCCAAGGTGTCAGAGCAGAGCCTGATGCAGGGCCTGAACTCTGAGCCCATGAATGTGAGATCACGACCTGAGCCAAAATCAAGAGTCTGACGCTTAACCGACTGAGCCACCCAGGTGCCCCAAATAACATTCTTTTTAATTTATTTTTAATTTATATTTTTAAAATGTTTACTTAATTTTGAGAGAGAGAGACAGAGAGAGACAGAGAGAGGCAGACTGCAAGTGGGGGGAGGAGCAGAGAGGGAGGCAGAATCCGAAGCAGGCTCCAGGCTCTGAGCTGTCAGCACAGAGCCCGATGCGGGCTCTGAGATCATCCCACGAGCTGTGAGATCATGACCCGAGCCCAAGTTGGATGTGCTTAATCGACTGAGTCACTCAGGTGCCCCAACATTCTTTTTTAAAAAGCACTATCACACTTCTTTGCTCCTGTAAGCAGAATATTGTGAATATAATCTAACCTTTTCTTGTTATGGGAGCAGGATGCATGGGAAGCTGTTCTGGTGAAATAGAAAGAGAACTGGGCTGGGAATCAGAAGCCCTGAGCTCCTTTAGGCCTGTGACACTTTCTAATTGTGTAGGTTGGATTTGTGTCTGTGCCTTAGTTTCTTTCTTGTAAAAGCAGAGCCAATAGCACATTTTACTAGGTTATTGAGAAATCAATGAAAGAATTTGTGTAAAAGTTGTCATGGCCACACCTGCTACATTCTAACAAATGTGGCTGATTTGTTGTGGCTTTTTTTTCTGAATCCTCTCTCTCTTTTTTTTTTTTTAAAGTTTATTTATTTATTTAGAGAGATAGAGAGAGGGAGAGAGGTAATGAGTAGGGGAGGGGCAGAGAGAGGAAGATAGAGAGAATCTCAAGCAGGCTCCACGCCATCAGCACAGAGCTGGACATGAGGCTCCAGCTCATGAATTGTGGGACCATGACCTGAGCAGAAACCAAGAGTCGGACGCTTAACCGACTGAGCCACCCAGGTGCCCCTGAATCTTCTCTTTTTAATAATCAGCTTACTTTAGGGTCCTTCGGCCTTTGATGTAGAGGTGGAGAGAGTACATGCAGCTACAGAATCTCTGTGTGGACTCAGTTTTCTCCACAAGCCTCATGAACCCATGGCAGGCTGAACCACCCAGCTCTCTGTTTCTCCCACGCCTTTCTCATCTTCCAGAAAAACCCTGGAAACTTGCTCCCTTCAGTGAAGCTATCCTCTGGTATTTCTTCATCACCAGCAGAGTGAGGACCTGCGTCCTCTAGCGTCATCTGTTTCCACCACACTGTGTGCTCATGGGTGGGAAGGATGAGTGCAGGAATGTTCTTGGAAGGAGTGCCTTCCAAAGCGCCCCAATCTTCCATCATTCAAACCATGTGATCCTCACAGACACCAAGCCAAATATTTTTCCATGCCTCTCTGTGGGACTCAACATTGTACGTAATTCCAGGCATGCACAAGTCAAAGGGGGGTGCAGTCTTCATAACTGACCCTCCCAGGACAGGGCCCCACCCTGAGGGGAGAATGCTGGGAGTAGCGCCAAAGCTCATCACAATGTGGACACAAAAAGGCCACGGAAAGGAAAAATCCAGAGCCAGGTAAAGGAGGCAGGAAATCTTAGGACCCCACACAAAAGCCACACAGACAGGCAGCTCGTAGAGCGAGCAAAGCTATGGTGAACTGTGCCTCATTCTTTTAAAACTAGCTCAGGAAAACTAGTTGTACATAAACATGAGTATCATGATGGTATCGAGGGAAAACCACACACAAAACCGTTATAAATAAAGATATGAGCAGATCGACATCTATGCACACTTAGAGCCTTTTTTTTTTTTAACGTTTATTTTTGAGACAGAGAGAGACAGAGCATGAACGGGGGAGGGGCAGAGAGAGAGGGAGACACAGAATCGGAAGCAGGCTCCAGGCTCTGAGCCATCAGCCCAGAGCCCGACGTGGGGCTCGAACCCACAGACCGTGAGATCGTGACCTGAGCTGAAGTCGGACGCTTAACCGACTGAGCCACCCAGGCGCCCCACTTAGAGCCGTTTTGGATGAAGATGATAGTGTTTTGATGTTCTCTGTAGTGTAAGATGTATCTATACGTGTGACCACTATGTCACTAAAATAAACAAATGCTTCTTAAATTTAATGATCAAGACTGCTCAACCTAATGTAACACGTATGGTGAGAACATAATTTCATCAGCAAGGAGATACAAAAATAATGTCAAGTTTCCAAATGAGATATTATAAAGGAAATTCAGGTCTCTAAATGTGAGCACCAATATATTAATAACTCCACTCCAAAGGAGGAAATTTCATGTGTTAGATCCAAGCAACAAGTGGTGTTGGAATTTTATTCCTTCCAGAAACACATGCTAGTTGGCATCTGAGGCCATCTGTAGTTATGAGAGTTATTTTAAAAGTTCATTCAAAATAAGCTTTGTAAATAAGATGGTGTATTTTCCTACTCCATGGATCCTAAGTTTTACAGTTTCCAAACCCCACATGTTCTATTGAACATGCTTTTCATACATTTCACAAGAAATGTTATATAATAATCTTTTTGAATACGCTTAGGATATCATCAAAAAGTAGGCTAATTTGCACCTGCAATTAGCTTTTCTTATGTTTCAGGCCAGCTCTGATGATGTTTCTTTTTTTTTTTAATAACTTTTTTTAATGTTTATTTATTTTTGAGAGAGAGAGCAAGCAAGTGGAGGTGAGGCAGAGAGAGAGGGAGACACAGAATCTGAAGCAGGCTCCAGGCTCTGAGCTGTCAGCACAGAGTCAGACACAGGGCTCAAACTCATGAACCATGAGATCATGACCTGAACTGAATTAAGATGCTTAATTGACTGACTCACCCAGGCGCCCCTCTTTTTTTTTTTTTTTTTAAGTTTATTTATTGGGAGAGAGAGAGAGAGCTAGCACATATGCATGCAAGGGAGGGACAGACAGAGGGAGAGAGAGAATCCCAGGCAGGTTCCATGTTGTCAGCCAGCAGACCAATGCCAGGCTTGATCCCATGAACCATGAGATCATGACCTGATCCAAAGTCGAGTTGGATGCTTAACGACTGGCCAGGTACCCCTGATGATGTTTCTTTACTATTCACCTACTTATTTCTTTTTGAAATAATTGGTTTTTTTCTAATTGAAAAAAATATACATCCAAGTCTTATATAATTTTCTTGAGGAGTTCCAACTGTCCACACAGGAAGGATGATTAAGTACTATTATTAGTGGGCATTATTATAAAAAATCTCTATGTATTAAATTAATTTTAATAAAAACAAGTTCAATCTTTTCCTTTACAATATTTAAGCAAGTTAAAAAGTGGGATAGGATTTTCTTTTTGTTTTTGTTTTGTACAGAATTACTAAAAGCATAGTCTTTTCTTTTTAGTGATAAGAATGTTAGACAACATGATCGGGAATTTTAATCCCATTTGCACAGTTTTCTTTCCTTTCATAAGTTCTGCTTAAAACATTAATAACAGGCATAATAGGAGCATCCAAGGGCATTCTAAGTGTTTCAAGGCTGTCTGGGCACACTTGTGTCTGCCCCAGGGTAGGGTTCTGTACCTCTTGACCAAAATATTGGAGGAGAAAAATCAATCTTAGTTGATTTACTATTTATTTTGTGCTGAAATTGTACATGTGAAGAAGAAAGCAGATGTCTGGGAGATTGAGGATCTCAGCCCTCTTTTCTGGATGAAATTCTGCACATGGCTGATATCCAAACACCTCGGGTACATCAGCACTGGGGCCACAGGGGCGTTCTGGCAGTAGAGTGGTGGGAAGGACATCCAGGCGAACAAATGTTCAGTGGAATGTGGGGTAATATTCTAGTGACATTGGAGAGGCCAGCCTAACTCCCTAGGCAGTAGCAAACCTTATTTTTCATTCCTACATGCGAGAAAACCAGCTGAAAATAACCAATAATTGGCATCCTGTGACTCTGAACAGTAGTGGAAACCATAATTTTTACTAGTTTAGATACATTTCACCTTAAAAAATCTCCACTTAAGAGTCACCAGGTCAGCAGCCATTCTCTAGTCCTTTTGTGAATTCACTGAGTAGTGCCCTAATGAACACTTGGGGAAGTGTGCCCCTCTTTAGTGCATCTGTATGACTCTGGTCCTACTGGCCGAATGTTGGATTGCCAAGAGTCACTTAATGTTTATTCTCAAGTTTATTCAGTTGCATTTTTTATTTCTAATTGCATAATTTAGTAAAGCATCCTATAAATGTATAAAATATGAGTGTGAAAGGAGCTGTCATTTCTATGAAAACCAAGTGTGTATGTGCTTTAGGAAGACTAAAAAAGTGAAATTGCTTAAATATAAAACTGCTGTTTAATTAGGCACTAATGATGATTTGGCTCTTATTAAAGAGCCTGGCTTTAAAGTATGGACAAATACACATGTGCATGTTTTAGGTTAAAATAAAATGTTAAATATTATTATTTTTTTTTAGGTTTAAGGTTAAACATTATTTGCTTTATGATTTTCCACTTCAAATTAACTTTATTTAAAAATTTTTTAATTTTGTTTATTTTGAGAGAGAGAATCCCAAGCAGGGTCCGTGTCAGCTCAGAGCCCGACAAGGGGCTTGATCTCACAAACTGTGAGATCATGACCTGCGTGGAAATCAAGAGCTGGATGCTTAACTGACTGAGCCACCCGGTTGCCCCTAAATTGACTTTAAAAATAAACCAGCTATTGGCTCGTTAGTAGCTCACTAGGGGGCATCCTCCACACTTTATGCAGACTGGATCATTGTGTGTCCTTTTGGATTTATCGGATGAGGCACTTTGTGTTGGTGCTTGTGCAGGAAGAACTGAGATACTGGGTGGGGGGAGGGGTCTCTGGCGTTTATACTCCCACCACATGAGGTGGGATGGCAGAAACTTTCCCCGGGGTCGTTCAGTGGTCAGAACACTTAAGAGGCATAAGTCAGCTCTACCCGTGGTGCTCTGATTCTCCACTATATAGAATCTCAAACTTTACAAAACCTTGAATAGCTATAAACACGAGAGCTGCCTTGCAAAGCAAAGCAAAGCTAACATTCATGTTTGCTGAAGTTTCAAGGGCACTGAATGTTTTGACTTATTTTTTTTTCAGGTTTTAAGCTGAAACTATAACTTTATTTTTTCTAAGTTATTTATTTATTTTGGGAGAGTGAAAGCATGAGCGGGGGGCAGGGGGGCAGAGAGAGAGGGAGAGAGAGAATCCTCAGTAGGCTCCCCACTGTCAGCACAGAGCCCTCCGTGGGGCTTGAACCCATGAACCATGGAGATCATGACCTGAGTTGAAATCAAGAGTTGGATGCTTAACTGACTGAGCTTCACAGGTGTCCCTGAAACTATAGCTTTACATGTAGTATTTTTCCAGGGGAGGCTTTCCCATACTATACAAATATGTTTAAATGGGCCATGCCCAGAGGGAAGGAGCAAAGGTAATTCTGCAACGCTATAAAAACAAAATAAAAATTTAAAAGAAGCAGAATGGGTATGTCATACATAATTGTCAGTTTAATACTAGACTAGTTTGAGAAATACAAGCTAGCCAAAAAGTTATTTATCGGCACACAATAAATACAACTTGAATGACTAACTTTATTTACTATTGCTCTTGGAATCTGCACAGTCATTACAGTAGTGACAATGACTGTTGGAAGTGACTACAGATACTTCAAACCTGCATTTCCCTATTATTCTCTTGTTGTGGGCAGATATGGAAAATATTAACTACACTGAAGTGGGGAGATGGGACAGGCTCTTGGAATGGAAAGGAATTCCTCCCTCAGCAACTCATGTAAATTGTAATAATTTCAAAGACGCCAACATCTGTCGAATATTCACAACAGGAGTCTCCAGACAATAAATATAGTACTTTTAAACCAGCCAGGGTTTTGAGCCTGGTCTGAGAGGATAAAATATTTCATCAATCACTGTGTGGTCTATTTGTAGCTTTAATTGTTTCATTTTTCATTTCTGAAGAGACATGCTTCTCACAAAAGCACAGTTAATAAAACATTTATTTTTATTGTTTTACTGGAGATAAACTCAAAGTGTCCAATGGACTTCTGTAATCCTTTAAAATCAACCACCAGTGAATCACTCTCATTTTATGTCCAAGTGACCTAAAAGTCTGCCTTGTTTTTTCTGTTTGAATCTGACCAAAAATGGGTATTAAGAAAAAAATTCTCAAACATTTCCTTTCATCCTATATTTTTTCAGGTAAACACAGTGTGCTCATTTTCTCCCCACAAGAGGGCTATGTAAAATTGTTAAATGTTAGTTCATTGTTAAAGCCAAAATATGACCTTAGAGTTGAAATATTTTCTGATCGCTAAAGCATAGCATTTTAAGAATGTAAAAATCAACATAATTCCACCAATGTACGACAGAGCTCTAACCTTTTGGTAAACTGCCTCCCAGCAAAAGAATATGATTTTTCATAAACCTTTTCACATGTCTTCTATTCCTTAATAAAAACATGAGGCTTTGTTCTGACTTTCCCTTTGGAACTTCTGTTTCTTGTGATCTTTAGGAAAGTTCATGGTGGCTAATTTTGTGTGTACTATTTTAAGTTGGCAGTCATGGTGAATATTAAGTAATTGATGAATAATTCACTGGTGCAGAATATTGCCCCAAAGAATAATTTTTAAAAATTCCAGTGACTGTAGGAATGATAATTTTTAAAACCAAGCTTTGAGAACATCTTGGTAGGAGCTTTAGAAAATAGAGCCTCAATATCTTAAGTGAAATATGTTATTCTATTATATACACCTAGTGGTATATGTGCTTTGGGCATCTACAAGTGTGGGACTGAATTAGAGAACTCAAATGTGGCCAATCTGTGGGGTCCAGGATCCTGCTGAAAAGGCTTCTATGAGTATCACAGTATGTAATAGAGGAGATAGTTCAGGTTGACTATAGTCTCATGTATTTTAGTCATCAAGTCTCCACATGTTCAAGGTCAATTGTATTCTTTACTGGAATTTTGAGATATGGCCACCAAGAAAAGTCATCACTGAGATACAAAGATTGTCTGAGAGTCCTACAGCAATGAGCTTTTCCTAAGGATGAAGTAAAGCCACAACTATCACCGTGTTTGATTTACTGCATCCCAATGAAAGGTGTGAGGAGAGCATCAGAACACTTTACCTGGGGAAAAATATAAATACATACATGTTCTAAAATGCCTTAAATTCCAAACATGGCAGTAAAGTATTTTCTCATTTTATTCTTAATCTAACATGACATGGTAGGGCATCTTAATTGCTTTCAAATGACTTCAAAAAAATCTTCCTCAAGCAGTGAGAAACCTAGATTTCCCATTAATAATGCATTGGAATACCTGTTCTGAGAGTTTACTGGTGTATTTTTGACAACCAATTCTTGTTCACCTGCATATGTGTGTTTGACCGAGTGTCATTGAGTAATGTGTAGCAATAGAAACTTTTACAGGAAAACACCAAGAATTAGTAGTAAGGTAGAGTTACGACATTCACAACAGACTTGAGCACTGAGCAAAAGATGGGGAGTCCAGGATCCATACCACCTCCAAGGAGATGTTCACTGCCCCCCCCCCCCCCCCACACACACACATACACACACTGGGAGGGCTAGTGAGTGAACCTGAGAAGCACACAGTCCTAGGGCACTTATCTGAGGGCTGTTCTGTAGTGGTAGATCACTTCCCGGTTCTGACCTTGGTCCTTCAGGAAATTGGCACAGTTGTAGTGAAACTTGGCATTGTGGGCAGAGTTTGAACTCCAGACTTTACATTAATACATTTTTTTTTAAGAGAGAGAGAGAGAGCGGGTGCAGGTGGAGCGAAGGGCAGAGAGATAGGGAGAGAGAGAGAGACAATCTCACGAGGGGCAGAGAGAGAGAGAGAGAGAGAGAGAAGCAGGGCCCACCTGCAGCAGGGCTTGTGTTTACCCGAAGCAGGGCTCGAGCTCACCTGATCGGGGACTCAAACCCACGGATTGTGAGATCATGACCTGAGCAGAAGTCAGATGCTTAACTGAACCACCCAGGGGCCCATAAATTAATACATTAAAAAAAAAAAGGCAGGATAGAGTAGTATTTAATAATGTTGTTAACTTTCTTTTAAAACATTTTCCTTTTGGATCTGTATTTGAAATAGTTTTTTATCTACCCAAATTAGAACCATCAAAATTTGTGCTGTGAATCATCTGAGATACTAGTACGTGCCTATATGGAAAATGATGAAGGCATGTGTGCACATCTGAGCGATCGTGCTACCTGCATAGGAACAAAATGCTCTCAGCATGTAGACGTAAAGGTTTATTTGTGCCAGAGACACACCCGGAGCCCCAGCAGGGCTCTTTCACCTCTCCTGAGGCATCTCTGAGCACAGCAGAGCTCACTTATAGACGGAGAGCCCATCATACAGCCAGGGAAACATGTAACTGTCAATCAGCAGGCCAATGTGGCTTTCCCAACTTAGGGTGCAGCGGGGCGACAGTGAGACGACTGCAGCGAGGCTAGACCGTGCAGAGGGTAAGGACAGGCACACACCCTGCTGGAGGAGCCCAGATTAGGATGCCCTTTTTTCCCTTTATGTCTGTCCATCTAAAAGGGCAGGCTTCTTAGTCATGGAGATTTGAGGAAATAGCCTCAGCTCGTCTTTGTGAGCACGATAAAGCACAAACAAAAAATTTTAAAAAGATTAAAGGGTTTTCATAAGAGGAGAATAACCCATAACCATAGCCTTCAATACAAAGCATGAAATAAGAGGGGCACCTGGGGGCTCAGTCTGTTGAGCCTCTGACTTTGGCTCAAGTCGTGATCTCATAGTTTGTGAGTTCGAGCCCCACGACAGGCTGTCTGCTATAAGACTGTCAGTGAAGAGACCGCTTCAGATCCTCTGTCCCCCTCTCTCTGTCCCTCCCACCTTGTGCTCCCCCTCCCCCTCCCCATCCCCACAAAGAAAAAGCATGAAATAAGACATAATGTGTGGTGCCCCCTTCTTCTCTGCCTTCTTTTCCTTTATCCTTTCCCACTATTCTAGTTTCCTTCAGTGTGGGAAACCATGCAATTTGTGTGCAAGACTGTCACTCTGCAAAGTCACTGCTCCCTCCTTTGCATGCACAGTTTCTCAGCGGTACCTTTTGGAAAGAAAACACATTCCAGACCTAGGGGTGTGCACTGGGACTTGGAAAGTTCATTGATAACTCAATAACGATGGGTAGTAAAGTTGGGCTTGTCCTGGCCAACAGTACAAACAGTAGAGTTCCAAGTGAACAGAAGGAAAGGAAAGGTGAAGATCTGTACAGACCAGAGCAGAATTATGAAGAGGTGGAACATTCCAGAAGCGAGAAGGTTCTAGACAAGTTAATTTTCAAGCATTTGAAAATCTGAGTAATTCAATATACGTGCAGGGCCCACTGTAAGCCAGGCACTTAGGCTAAGTGTCACTTAGGGACAGTCAGCTTGCCTGCCCTCAAGGGGCTTAAGGAAGGCAGGGAATATGGACAATTACAAAATGGTTTGTTCAGTGGGGGATCAGGTGCCATGAGAGCAGAGAAGAGGAAACTTACCCCAACATGGGGGCCAAAAAGATCTCCCGAGGGGGAGGTGACACTGAGTGTTTGGGAATGATAGAAATTAGCTTCTGGAGCACATTGGGGATGACAGAGGAGGGCAGAATCCCCTAAGGAGAGGACCTAGAAAAAAGAGAGCCTGGGGTTTTTGAGATACTGCAAGACATTCAAGATGGCTGGATCTTACAAGGCTGAGCCTGGGCATGGGGGACCCTGAGGGGCTTGGGAGTCTCATCAGAGACTTTGGGCTTTATTTGAAGCACAGTGGGAGTGAGTGGAATGTTCTGAACAAAGAAGTGAGAACAACAGTTTAACATTTTGGAACAATTTGTCTGGGAGTTGCTGCAGTAAGGGAGGAGACAGCAAGCTAAAAGCCAGAACCACAGCACTGGGTGTAGAGAGAAGAGGAAGGATTCAGGAAATGTTCAGGAAGCTTGAAATGACAAGACTTGGTGACAGATGATTCCTTAGAGGACAATCTTGTATGCTTGGTCGGTTCTTTCCCTTCCTCCCTCCTTTCTAGTCCCCCTTTTCATACAACTTCCTGAGAATGGAAGAGCATTAGTGCATCTCCCAAAGTCCCTGATTTTTACCTAAGAAATACTTTTCATGAAGATTACGCTCGACTAACTGATGTTATTTACTTCTACCTTTTGTAGCACTGATAAAACAGTTTGTTCTTTCCTTTAATTTTCATGTATGAAAGACACAATAGAAAAAAACACTATTATTTTTAAAGTTCATATTTATTAATAAGCCATATCATACTTTAATGAGGACATGAATTTTTCATCTTCTAAATTTCCTTTTTGCACCTCATTTGGTTTGCAGGTTTGATTGTTAGTTCACTTTACAGTTCTTAAGCTAAAAGACAACAGTTAATACTATAGAAAGTTTTGGAATTCTGAAAGTGATTTTGTTGATTTTTTTCCCAAGAGGGTCATATCAGTATTTATGTTTTATTATTTTTTATTAAACTTAAGCTTAGACATTAGAGTTGGTAATAAAGTAATTTGAAAATAAAAACGACTAGGACTAGGTTGTTCATTTGAAGAGACTGTAGTTTTCTGACTTAGAATAAGAGTAGCAGCTAGCAATCATGAATGCCTACTATGTGCCAGATGCTGTTCTAAGCACTTTGCATATATTAATTCCTTTGGTCTTTATAATCTTATCATCACAAGCTATGGGTGAGAAGCCGATGAACAAAGAGGTTGAGTAACTTGCTTAAGGTCACACAGCTGGTAAGTGTCAAAACTGGGGTTTCAGCCTAGTACTTCAGCTCAGCCCCTGCTTCCTCACTTTAACTAAGGAAGTGACAATTAAAAAACATTTAAAAAGATGGGCTTATATCTGTTTGGGAAAAAAATTGCCTGGACCTATGGTTGATTAGATTGGAGGTAGAGTCTGAGTGGGAAGCTGGGAAGAAGCTAGAGGAAGAAGTTACTGTTGACAGCCTAGTTTCTGGGCAGTCGTGCCTCTCCAAGATAACATGATGTAATTTCATATTTGGAGCGGGTTGGAGGTGGCCCCCAAAAGATATGCCCATTGGGAATGTGACCTTATTTGGAAAAAAATTGGTCTTTGTAGATGTAGTTAAATTATCTTGAGATGAGGCCCTAGATTATCTGAGAGAGTCCTAATCCAATGACAGTGTCCTTAGAAGAAGAGACGAGACAGAGGAGACGTGTGAAGATCGAGTTGAGTTTGGACTGATGCAGCCACAAACCAACAAACACCAAGGATGGCTAGCAGCTGCCAGAAGCTAGTACAATGCATGGGATGGGTTATCCACCAGAGCCTCTAGGAGGAATCAACCCTGCAGATTCCTTGATTTCAGACTGCTAGCCTCCGGAAAACTGAGAGAAAACATTGCCGTGGTTTTTAGCTACCATGTTTAGGGTTATTTGTTACTGAAGCCCTGGGAAACCAATACAATACTTTAATTTAAAGGTAAGATATACAGACAAATCTTATACCAAGTGTTGGAGCCTGTTGGGGACATGTATTTGAACTATGTAAATTTTTACTGGAATTTGGTTGAAATTTTTATCTGTAAGGGCTTGTTTGCACCTAAGGACTCAGCCAAGGCTGTTGCAGGTAGAAAATACTAATTGGGAGCTTCTGGAAATCTGAGGGAAATAGGAACTGGAAGGGAATGTGGAAGGGAGAGACCAGTGTTGGGGGAAACAGAGTGCTCTGAGACCAACAGATCCCAAACTTATAAATAGCTGCTTCATTGATTTTTGACATACGTGAGTTTGCTAGTATTGTTGATATAACTTAAAAATAGTTACAGTTTCTGGGTGCCTGGGTGACTCAGTCAGTTAAGTGTTGGATTCTTGATTTTGGCTCAGGTCATGATCTCATGGTTTGTGAGATGGAGCCCATGTCTGACTCCATACTAGGCATGGAGCCTACTTAATATTCTCACTGTCCCTCCCTTGCTTCTCCCCTGCTTGTGCTCTCTCTCTCTCTCTCCCTCAAAAAAAAAAAAAAAGTTACAGCTTCTGGAGTGAATCAGGGATTTACTCATCAGGGCTGGATGTGCATGACAGTGATAGTAATGGTTTAAAAAACTCTGATTTCTATCTAGAAAAAATTCTACCCCTCTAAATGTAAGTGTGCTTGGTTAAGATGCATGTTGCAAATACCCCCAAAACCAAGAGCACACTGTATACTCTGTATGTTAGCCAACTTGACAATAAATTATATTTAAAAAAAAAGATGTAGGTTGCAAAGACATCTTAGGCTAGAAGATCATCATCATCTTAATGCGTGTCTATTGATCATTTATTTCTCACTTGGTCAGCATAATTACTCTGATTTATGTTTCAAATGAGGAATACACAAATGGTTCTGAGGAAGTGGGAGAAGACCAGAGCTTTGTTCTGTGATGGCAAGAGGAAGTAATAATATTCATAATAGCCAAGCGGGGTGGGTGGGGTAACTCAAACCCCAAGAACACACTGCTTTCTTATTGTATTCTACGGTAAGCTCCCCCATCATATTTCCCACTACTCTTTTCCTGTCTTTCATTTTACAATGAGCAAAAACAAAATAAAAATGGGATAAATGTAAACCATTTTATGTATCTGTAACTTCTGAGATTGCTTCTCTCTCCAGAGTCAGGCTTCTGTGTTTGCTTTCTTGGGATGGGTTAGTACTTCTAAGGGTTTTAATTGAAATATGCCATTACTGGCATATTTTCTCCATAAGCACATGTAATGCTCATAAATTATTTTAGTAGATCCCAAATCGCTATTATAATTACAGCAAGTCGAGATTCTAATTAAAGCCTTTTCTTCAATTTAGAATCTTAATTCCCATTTCTTATTCACACTACCATGTTGTAGGACTATAAAAGTGGTAGAAAACAAGTGTTGTCAATTGTATCTTTAAGTTTTAAGAATATCAAATTGTTCTTTTGACATTACTGAACAGCAGAGCAGGGGGACATTTTTGAATCCCAGGCAAGAAGGAAACAGAAATAAAAAAAAAAAAAAAAAAAAAAAAAAAGTAATATTCAGCCAGTGGCCAAGAAAGGTGGAAAGGAACAATTCATTTCTCTTTAAATTTTGGACCCTCTTTTGACCTGACTCCTAATTTCAACAATGCCTACACTTATAAAAGACTAGTTCTTAAAAGATATTTAATATAAATTAAGCTCCAGTCCAAGTATAACGTTGGTATAGGTTCACCCATTTCATTCTGTCACCTATCAGGCAGATGGTATTATTGTGGTCTCCATTTTAAGGTGAAGGATCGGAAACACGGAGAGGTTATTTTTCCAAGATCACAAAGCTAGGAAGTAGCTGAGTAGGAATTTGCACAAAGCTTCAAGTGCTTAGTCATTACATTTGTCTCCTGTCCATGATCAAAATCAGTCCTGAGGTTGAGCCAACGCGTTATTTGCAACCAAAAATCATGACCAGGGAACCAGCAGAATTAGGATTTCATACTCAGAGTTTGTATTCACTATAGGAGGAGGTTTATCGCTCTCTCTGGCTTAGGAATTTAGAGTTGAAATAACACAGAGGAATGTGCTTCCTGCAGAGGGAGAAGATAATTTTGGCCAGGGATTGGGAAACTTTCTGTAAAGGGTCAGAGAGTGGATATTTCTGACTCTGCAGACCATATGCTCTCTATTGCTCAACTCTGCCATTGTAGCCTGGAAGAAGCCATAGAGAATACATAAACAAATGGGTGTGGCTAGGTTCCATAAAACTTGCAAAAATTGCTGGAGGACTGGATTTGACCCAAAGGCTATAGTTTGCTTCTCCCAGTCTGAAGCGTTAATTTTTGTCCTTAAATTGTGGTAAGGTAAATTCCCTCAGGATCTCATCAACTTTCTCCCAGTGAGTGGACAACTGTTTTATGTGGCCGTGGATGTGGCCTTAATCTTGCTCTCTCCTCCTGATCGATGCCATGGATTCTTAACCTGTGGTCCATGGACACTCTTCAGCAAGTTTCAGAGAGTCCACCAATTGGATACTAAAGAAAATATATTTCCTTTTGTGTCTTTCTTGGTATTTTGAAGAATGTGGATGAAAAATGATCCATTTGAAAGTTAGCATGGGCTGTAATTATACTCAGGTGAAGATGTATAGTCACCTCCATTCCCAGGTTAGGACATCCGATGGTTTCTTGTTGATAGGAGTTAAAGAAAATTCCTTGCAGCATGATTATGAACATTTCTCTTTGCTTACACTGGGTCTAGTTTAGGTTGGAACAGAAAAACAAAAGTTTGTGCATTCTTTGGTTTTTCAGTTAAATATATGCTCAAATCTTGGCTCTTCTCTTACTTGCTGTGCCAATTTAATTTGGTAGATTACTTGCTCTCGCTGAGCCTCAGATTCCTCAGTGTAAAATTGGATTATAAGACTGAGTTAAAATGTGCAAACCATTGGGCACAGCATCCTGATAGAGCGAAGCCCTCATTAGTGGTGTCATGAAACACAGCGCTGGGTTCTTGTGCTTCTTGTATCTAAGGTCCTCACCCATGGAAACTGCTGGGGGGACTGTCATCCTGAACATGTATTAGACAGTGGGGTCCCTTTTGTGCAAAAGAAGCTCATTTGAGAGACTAGCACTTGATCAGGATTTGGACTTTTTCCAGGATGAAGGCCTATGATAAGGTATTCTGTAAAATTGCTTCTGGTACTGTCAAACATAACTATCCCTCATAATTAGCGAGGCTGTGGTGAGGCCATATGTCCTAGTCAAGTAGGTTTAGTTTGGAACTGAGGAGGAAAAAGCAGGGCCTTTGTCAGAACAGCATCTTTACCGAAATCATTGACAGTTCTCCTGATTTTCTGAAGAAGATCATGTTGAAATTGGCCTTTGACATGCAAGTAAATGAAATCGCTGACATATGCCAGTATGGCCAACTTTGTGTGCCCCAATCTCTTCTTTTTTTTAAAAAAAAAATCTTTTTAATGTTTATTTGTTTTTGAGAGAGACAGGGCATGAGAGAGACAGACAGGGGCAGAGAAAGAGGGAGACACAGAATCTGAAGCAGGCTCCAGGCTCTGAGCTGTCAGCACAGAGCCCGATGTGGGGCTCAAACTCACAAACCATGAGGTCATGACCTGATTCAAAGTCAGACACTTAACTGACTGATCCACCCAGGCCCCCCTCCCAATCTCTTCTTCTTAGGACACTAGTCAAACTGGATTAGAATCCCCCTCCCTCCACAGTGGCTTTGTTTTAATTTAATCACATCTTTAAAGGCCCAAATACAATCACATTTTGAGGTGAATTTAAGGGGGGGACACAATTCAGCCCAGAGTCTCCCATTTCTTGTCTGTTATAAGCCAGCTTCCTCAATGGTCCCTTTAATTCTGTAAGCTTCTCCCACCCTTGCAATATGTTCTTCTTACTTAAGTTATCCAAAGTCGGCTTTTTTTTTACTTGCCACTAATGCACACCCACTGTAGTGTAGACTGACAAATGTTCCCATGGGATTATGTAAACCCCGACGTGGTGGAGAAGTATGACGTAGAAAGGTTCAGGCTTTAAGAACTAGTTTTTCTTGTCTAAAGTTTATTGAATCAAAATCTCTTTTCAATGGCAGCTGGTGAGAGAGACACTGATGATACTGGAATGACTGGGATGAGCTAATGAGACACTTGTGAATGGAATTACCAGTAACATTATCTTCTTCAACATTTGCACTTATAATCCTGAGTTGCCAAAGCAAAGCTGGAGGTATTATAATTCCTCCAGTATTCCTCCTGGTATTATAATTCCTCCTGGTATTATAATTCCTCCTGGTATTATAATTCCAGACTTCAAGTTATACTAAAAAGCTGCAGTAATCAAAACACTATGGTGCTAGCACAAAAACAGGCACATAGATCAATAGAACAGAAAACTCAGAAATAAATCCATAATTATATGGTCAATTAATCTTTGACAAAGCAGGAAAGGATATGCGATGGAAAAAGACAGTCTCTTCAACAAATGGTGTTGGGAAAACTGGACAGCTACATGCAAAAGAATGAAACTGGATTACTTTCTTATACCATACAGAAAAATAAACTCAAAATGGATTAAAGACCTAAGTGTGAGACCTGAAACCATAAAAATCCTAGAAGAGAGCATAGGCAGTAAGGTCTCTGACATTGGCCATAGCAACTTCCTTCTAGATATGTCTCCTGAGGCAAGGGAAATAAAAGCAAAGATCAACTATTGGGACTACATCAAAATAAAAAGCTTCTGCACAGCCAAGGAAACAACCAACAAAACTGAAAGGCAACCTATGGAATGGAGAAGATATTTACAAATGACATATCTGATGAAGGGCTGGTATCCAAAATCTATAAAGAACTTATACAACTCATCACCCCCAGAGCAAATAATCCAACTAAAAATGGGCAGAAGACATGAACAGACATTTCTCCAAAGAAGACATCCAGATGGCCAACAGACACATGAAAAGATGCTCAATGTCACTTATCATCAAGGAAATGCAAATCAAAATTACAATGAGATATCACCTCACAGCTGTCAGAATGGCTAAAATAAAAAATACAAGAAACAACAAGAGTTGGTAAAGATGTAGGGAAAAAGGAACCCTCTTGCACTGTTAGTGGGAATGCAAACGGGTGTAGCCAATGTGGAAAACAGTATGAAATTTTCTCAAGAAACTAAAAATAGAACTACCCTACAATCCAGTAATCACACTACTGGGTATTTACCCACAAAATACTGAAACACTAATTCAAAGGAATATATGCATCCCTATGTTTATAGAAGCATTATTTACAATAGCCAAGATATGGAAGTAGCCTCTTTTTTTTTGAGAGAGAGAGAGCAGGAGACAGTGCATTCAAGCTCGAATGTGAAAGCAAGAGAGTGGGGGAGGGGCAGAGGGACAGGGGGAGAGAGAATCTTAAGTGGGTTCCATACCTAGTGTGGAGCCTGATATGGTGCTGTTGTCAGCCTAGAGTCAGGGCTTGTTGTGGGGCTCGATCTGCCCATGACATCATGACTTGAGTTAAAATCAAGTGTTGGATGCTGAACTGACTGAGCCACCCAGGCATCCCAAGAAATAGACCCTTATCTATAGAGAACAAACTGATGGTTACCAGAGGGGAGTGGGTGGGAGGATGGGTTAAATAGGTGATGGGGATTAAGGAGGGCACTTGTTGTGTTGAGCACTGAGTGATATATAGAAGTGTTGAATCACTATATTGTATACCTGAAACTAATATAATACTCTATGTTAATTATACTGGAATTAAAATAAAAAATTGCACTTATTAATTAATTTTGTCATTTACTGTGTGAGTGATAAATGCTGCCTTTTCAGAAATAATCCCATGACATTTTACACACTGCATAGCAGACACAAGTCTTTCTCTGAGAAAACAAGGAAGGAGGAAGAGAGTGCAGGGCTGGTGAAATGAAGAACACGCTGTGGATACCATTCCATACGATGGCGATCTTCCCACCAGGGTGAGGCTGGCGCCTGTGAACTCTACTCACGGATCACAGGCACCACACATGCTTCATTTCATTTAATGCTCACAACCAAACTGTGGGAGGATCAAGGTCACCCACAGAGGAGGTGTTGGGGGATGAGGAACAACTTTGCAATGAGAACTGGGAAACGGCCACATCATGAGAGGTGAGCAAGTTTCTGACACAGCTCAGCTGAGGACAAAGAGACCATACTTGTGGGTGGCATCCCATTTTTAAGACATTAGCTAGCAAACCTTGTGGCTTTTTAGTAGGAGAAGGAACATAGATCAGAGGATTCTTGTTTTGTTTTATTTATTCATTTATTTATTTATTTTGTAGGATGCCCCACTATTGGAATTTATCTTGTTGTTCCTGTGGTAAGACTGGGGGTTTGGGAGGAAGACCACACACGTAAAACATTATTTTTATTACACTGTATCAAGAGTATGTACTATCAGCAAATAATGTATGAATGTTGATGTTGACCTTGTTCAGCAGCTGAGGTAGTGTTTGGCAAGGTTTCTCCATTGTACAGTTACTCTTCCCTCCCTTTCCCTACAGCACTCTTTAGAAGGAAGTCGCCACACACAGCCTGTACCTAAGGAGTGGAGAGAGGTTTCTTCTCAAGGCTGAGGATTAGCAAATTAAGCACAAGGAAAATCAAGGAATGTTTGTCCTAAAATGACCAATCACCGGGTGCCAGCTGATAAGGGAAGCCAGAGAAACCAGGCAGATAGAATTGGGCAATTCAGTCTTAATGAGGATAGACAGTTAATTTAGCAGGAATAAATGACTGGAGTGGAGTATACATTGGCAGACTGTTGGAGTTGGGGCTGTTAAAAATGATGTTGAAATACAAGCAGAAGCCAGGTGAAGGTCCCTGGAGCTGCAAAAGGGGTGTGACAGAAACCCCCCGGAAACACAGCATGATGGCTGTTCCAAGGAGTGTTTCTACTTTACTACAAGTGTAAGGCTGTGAGTTAACATCGTTATACTTAGAAACAACTTCTGCCGCATAAAAATTTATCAGGACTTGAAAAAAGTTTTCACGTCCTTATAAAGCAACTAGACTACAGATCACAGTTTAACACTCTGCAATATTCTTTAAAAAAATGTGCATTTTTATTTCTTCTTTCTGCGTGAATGCCTTTGCCAATTGCTTGACTGAACAACGAAATTAGGCTTATCAGTTTCTTTTTGTTTATAGCTGATTTTACAGTCCAGCTTATCATTAATACTGTTTCCATCTGAATTCACAGACCAAAAACCTTCCCATGAGCCTTTTTTTCTAAATTCACTTTAGAACCATCCGTGTTCATATAATATCATTTCAAAAAAACTGAAGTTAAGACCTCAAAGAAACTGTATCTTCCATTCAGAGATTTTCTTCATTAGCAAATAGTACCACACCCATGTTACCTCATTTGTTAGGAAGTCAATATGTAAACAAAGAAATAAATGAGAAGAGGTCATTTTCATCCATTTAATTGTTCTTGAATACAGAGTTCCTTGACATTCAAATTTCATTCTGCTTCCCAGTTTTCCAAGAGAAAAGCAACAGCAGCAGCAAAGTGGACACAGGGCAGAGGCCCCACACCACCTTAGCCAAGACAGAGCTCGTTCAATCTGTGCACAAAGGGACACAGTAGCCCATGCTGGGAGAGGGTGGCAGAAGGGGGAATACTCTGGGGGTGCAACAGAGCCTTCTTGAGTATTCTATCCTAGGGGCGCCTGGGAGGCTCAGTTGGTTAGGCGACTGACTTCAGCTCAGGTCATGATCTCACTGTCCGTGAGTTTGAGCCCCGCGTTGGTCTCTGTGCTGACAGCTCAGAGCCTGGAGACTGCTTTGGATTCCGTGTCTCCCTCTCTCTCCCCCTCCCCTGCTCATGCTCTGTGTCTCTCTGTCTCTCGATCATAAATAAACGTTAAAAAAAATAATAATAAAAAAAGAGTATTCTATCCTATATAAGTCACTTTCTTTCTTTCTTTTTAAATGTTTATTTATTTTAGAGAGAGAGACGGAGTGCCAGCAGGGGAGGGGCAGACAGAGAGGGAGACACAGAATCTGATGCAGGCTCCAGGCTCTGAGCTGTCAGCACTGAGCCCCATGAGGGGCTAGAACCCACAAACTGCGAGATCATGACCTGACCCAAGTCGGACGCTTGACCGACTAAGCCACCCAGGAGCCCCGCCCCATATAACTAACTTTCATCAACAGCTCATGCTTCCCTCGGGAAACATCTACAAGTTACTTCTCTAAAGGGCGACACCAGGATGTTTGCTAGCTCTTCCTGGTCACAGAGCAGCTTGAAAGGCTCGTCTCATGTACTCGGTTGCCTGGATTTCAGCACCTCAGGGCTCTTGACAAATCCCAACAGCATGTTCTCAGATTCTGACCGAGTCCTCTGACCCTTGCTCCCACATGTTGCTGGCATCACATAACACTACTGGCACCACACGGTCAAGTTTGGACTTTGTGGTGCAGCAGGTCCCACGGGGGCTTTGTGGAGACAGTCCCCGAGAGCTCCCTAGCTGGTTCGGGGAGGGATGCTGGTCACCAAGGGGCATTGGTCTCTCTCTTCAGGGATATACTGCCTGGTAGTCTGCACTTTGCTGAAGAAAAATCCACTCCAGCCCAGCTCCTGAGTGGCAGAACATGGGACTCATCAGAGACAAATTGTATTGATACGATTCTCTTTCTGACTCTGGCTGAGCTTTCCCGCCAGACACAAAGAGTTCACATGTTATTTGAGTGGGACTTCGGCATGTTGATACCATGTCTCTAAAAGACCTTGGCTGAGTGGGCATCATAGATGATATGGTTCCTCACATCATCTGTGTATCTATAGAGATGCTTCCCGCTTGCCAACTGGACTCAGAAGAACATGAGTGATTGTTGTGCACATTGCCGTGTACGTGTAGCAACAATCCAAATCTTTGTAAAGATGAAAGCTACAAATAATTATGGAATAGTTTGAGGATGAAGTAAGTTACAGTAAAGAAATTTTGTATTTGACAAAAAAATAAGTCACTGTACATTTGGGAATGTATATGTATGTGTATGTGTGAGTACATGTCTGTCTATGTATCTATCGATCATCTATGTATTTGAATATAGCCTATTCAGTTATTCATTCAGTCAGCCATTCATTCTCTATTATGTGTCCGTTAACATGCTGAACACTAAGGACACATTTATGAATAAAACAAAGACCTGGCCCTCAAAGAACTGTAATCTACTGAATGAGGTGGATGTGGTTAAAGAGAAAAGCTAAATATTTTTATTTCTAAACATATACACCTCCTTCTAAAATGCATCTTTCCACTTTCCTTCCGTTCGCCTATCTAGATGTCTGAACTTTGATAACAAGTTGGAAGGGAAAGAAAGAAGTATTTGAGGCTTCTGGCTTTGGAGAATCAGGAAGTTAATCTGAGTGACCTCCAACTCCAGGCTTCAAAACCTGTAGGCTGATTGCACTCCAAAACTTCAGGCTTCATTGCTGACCAAAGGAAGCCCCAACTCTACTTACCACCAGGCAACAACAGCTTGACTGAGGACTTTGAATGCCTCTCACCTCACCCTGTACCATCCATTAATGTAAAAAATACCTTGATAAGCCTTGGACACACGAGAACAACATCTGTAGTTTAAAACGAAGAACTGCAAAGTGCTTCCCATTCCACAGTCTTCTGTGTTCCACTTTAAAGTATCAGGATTTCATAAAAACAGCTTGCTGTTGTCCAGCAGACCATGCTGAGGTGCCGAACTGAGATGGCTGCCAAACAGTTCTTGGGGAGATAAGAAATTGATCTTGAGGTTCAGAAGTTGCTTGCCAATGCCCAGGAGTCAGCAAACCTGGCTCATTACCAATTTTTGGAATTTATTTTATGGAGCACTCTTATCCTCCTTCATTTATGTATTGTCTATGTCTGCTTTTCCATTATAGTGGCAGAGTTGAAGCGTTGCAAAAGAAACCATATGGCCCACAAAGTCAGAAGTGTTTACTATCTGGTCCTTAACAGAAAAAGCTTGCAGAAAACTGCTAGGCTGGACAAGGTGCTTCTATGGGCATATTGAGACATTTTGGGTCCATTTTCATTTAGCAAAAAGTTACTAAATTCCTATTATGACTCTGGCATTCTTCTAGGCAATAAGATTACATAAGACAACAAAAATAGACAAACATTTGTACTTTATATACTAGTTTCCAAACATATCCAGTTGTATTCCTAGCAACAAATCACCATAAACTGGTTTCATAAACTTCCCTCACAGTTCTGGAGGCCAAATGTCTGAAATCAAGTGTTAGCAGGATTGGCTCCTTCTAGAGGCTCCAAGGTAGAAATCATTCCATGGCTCTCTCGTGGCTTCTCGTGGCTTCTATGGGCTGCTAGCAATCTTAGGTGTTCCTCGCCTTGTAGCTGCAGTATTGCAATCTCTGGCGACCAATCTGTCCTCTGTATCTGTGAGCTTGGGCTTTTTCAAAAGATCCCACATAAGTGAGATCATATGGTCTCTGTCTGTGTCTCGATTATTTTGCTTAGCATAGACCCCTCAGGTTCCATCCATATTGTTTCAAGTGGCAAGATTTTTTCTTGTTTATGGCTGAATAATATTCTATTGTGTGTGTGTATGTGCATCACATTTTCTTTATCTATTCATTCTTTGATAGATCTTAGGTTGTTTCCATGTCATGTCTTTGGTAAATAATGATGCTATGAACATGGGGGTGCATATATCTTTCAAGTGAGTGTTTTCATTTCCTTCAGATAAATACCCAGAAATGGAATTGATGAATCTTTGTCAGTACTTTTAATGTTACTATTTTTACTGGCAAAGACATTGAGTGGAAGAAATGTTAATCAACTGGGCCAGACTCACACTGCTAATGATGAGCAGAGCAAATATTTAAATCCAGGAATTTTGGGCTTTGGAGTCCACAATGGGCTTAACCATTATGCTTTTATGCTGTGTTGGGGTTCAGCGGAGCCCGGGCATTCTCACACTGCTTCCCTTGCTTCTTTCCAAATACTCTATTCATCAAATCTCAAGAGTAGCTTACTTTCTTCTTGCAGGAAATTCAGCCAGCACCTGGAAGAGCAGAGGGAAAGGAGAAAGCTAAGTGTCCAATCATTCCAGTGGAATGACCACATTGCCCTAAGTGACCGAAGGCAAAAATCATGATGACAAACAATAATAATGATGATGATAGCTAGTGTTTGTTGTGTCCTAAGTGCCCTGCATGTTCTTCATATGAACCAGGCCCAGAGATTTGCAGGACCTGAGGCAAGAATATGAATGGAGGCCACATACCTTATGTCTAAATACTTACAGGTTATAAATCAAGCTAACAAACCTTGAAATACTATTAAAATATTCTATCTTTCAATCTTTAAAATCTTTAAAGATTTTTTAAATCTTTAAGACAACTGAAGGCCATGTTTATATTTCGAATCCTTAGATTTCTTTGAGTTTGCATAGGGGATATGGTGTTGCGAGTTGAGCCGGCCCCAGTCCTCCCCCTGCTCTGTGCAGCACCCCTGGGGACGCACTGCCACAGGCCCAACTTCCTCCACACATTGGCCAACAACTGCTCCTTGGTGCCTTCTCAGGTGTGGAGATGTACCCTTGTAGACTCGCAGGAGGGAGAATGCAGCAGTGAGGCTTACACAGGCCACAGAAATGGGTGCAGGGCCACATGGCCAGGGTTGTGGGGTGCTGACTACCGAGAACTTGGCCTAGGAA
Organism: Panthera leo; assembly: GCF_018350215.1. Lineage (NCBI taxonomy): Eukaryota > Metazoa > Chordata > Mammalia > Carnivora > Felidae > Panthera > Panthera leo. Next base: position 62,988,355 of record NC_056685.1, on the reverse strand, counting down.
GCAGCGCCGTGGGCCTCAAGTGACCACATCCCCCAGCCCCTCCCTGTCACAGACTCCTCACCCCTTTGGGAAAGGCATGGATGGAGGCAGGCCAGGGAACCCCAGATGCACAGGCTCAGAACATGCATATATTCTGTCATTTAGAATTGGAGTTGGCATCAAAGCCCTGTGAAGTAAGCATTAGTATCGTCCCCTCATACACAAGAGGGGCTAAATAACTTGCCTGCCAGCGGAGTCCGCTGGGGTGATCTGACTTAAAGTTCTGCTCCTAATACAATGCTATAGCCTCCCCCAAAAGAGAACACGGTTTCCTCCCAACTCATGCATCTGCTACAGGCATCTGGACAACATAACATCAAGAAAATTTTTCCCAAAGCCCCTCTATTAAGATATAGTTTAAATTAGTGAGAGTCCATATAAAATGACCCTACTTAAGTGTGAAAATTCCTTGGCAAGTATCACATTTCTTAAAAACCTGAGAGAAAATATCTCAGAGATCAAGGTTCTTCTCTACTACAAAAGTTTATTTTCAATAACCTGCTTTAATGCAGACTACAACAGCCAGGGCTATGCCAGGGTGAGAAGACTTCGTCCCACCAGGGCAAGTCCTTTTCCCCGAGACTGGTAAATTAAGCAAATGAGAGACCATGTGCTTTTCTGGCCTTCACGAGATGCAACTAGAGGCCAGTTTGCTCTGGCTCTGTGGAAAAGCTGAGCTGCTGACCATAGACCTTTACAAAAGAGGCAGGGCAAACTGCGGATACCTGAAAAAATCATAACCCTGAGAACCAAAAGCCAAACTTTGGTGTAGCTCAGTACAAAGACCAGGCACTTAACATGCCTTCTCAAGTCCTGTTTAAGGAGCATCACTGCTGACTCAGAGAATGGAGTAATCCCTCACACATAGAGACAGTGTCGCATTCATAGGCTGGCAGTATCTGCAATTACAAACGTAATTATTTTGACAGGCTGCTGGGCACTCAGTGCTTATAGCAGTCAGACACCCGCAGCTCTCAGTTACACTTTCTGATGCATGACCAAAGGGAATTTATCAGGAAATGCAAATCAACGATGTTTAGCGAAGCTTTAAAACTGTCTTCTAAAACTTTTAAAACTTTGTTTAATCGCTATATAAAGAGTGTGCTTTTGCTAACCACCCTTCATAGCTTGTAAATGACAGGCAAAATGACATTTCCCATTCTGATTCACATCAACTTAAAAAGATGAGAATTTTCAGGTTTTGAGTCAATTACTGTTTACAATGGATTCATTTCTTATTTTAATCACATGCAGCAAAGATAACCTCTTTTGTATTACAAAGAATTAAATTCTGGGGCTCCTGGGTGGCTCAGTAGGTTAAGGGTCTGACTTCAGCTCAGGTTATGATCTCACAGTTTGTGGGTTCAAGCCCCACGTCGGGCTCTGTGCTGACAGCTCAGAGCCTGGAGCCTGTGTCGTATTCTGTGTCTCTCTCTTTCGCTGCCCCTCCTCTGCCTGTGCTCTCTCTCTCAAAAATCAATAAACATTAAAAAAATAATAATTTAAAAAGACCCAAAGAATTAAATTGTGCCTTTTTAACATGTAAATAAATTCATAGCAACCTGCTGTGAGTATCTGTAAGTAACAATAATGATGGAGGGCAGACGCAATCTTACCGTACTGTAGTTAAAAAAATTTCAAAGCTATAGGTAAACTTATCTTTGCATTTTGAAAAATAACTTTTTGAAAAACCAAAGCGACTGATCTGGTGTGGGTAGTGTAGCCTGAATTCTAAAACAGAAGAGTTGTTTGAAGTGGCTTTTCCAGAACTGTTTTCAAAGCAGTCAGCAGCCAAAAAGAAATTCAACCTCTGGGCAAACGGGTTCACAGTGGCACCTCGTATCTGGGCCTGGGCTACTGTATTCCGAGGGTTTGTCGCTCTTTAGGAAGTAGCACAGTATGAAAGGAAAGGCTTGTGGAGATCCACCATCAGACCCACCGAGGAAAAAATTACTCATCAGAGGAAAGTGTGACTAACATGTTCTGCAAATTTTTATAGTTTTGTTAACAACATGAAGGGTAGCAGAATCTGCCACCCCAAAATATCCCACTTTGGCATAAGGATTATTTTGAGCTGAAGGCAATTGAGAAGAAGCAGATGCAGGAAATGTTCCCAGCCCTCCCCTATTTGCTTAAATGCAGGACATAAATTTATAAAGGTGCTCCCCCACCCCCAACCAGGAGGGACAGAAGTTAATCACCAGAGACAATCCTTATCTAGATCCTTATCTGCCTGGATGTGGCACCAGAGGAACCTCCGAGACAAACCCTTACTAACGAGCCCCTATGTCCCATTAGTTTCCCTATATATTTGCCTTCCTGCAACTTGCTTCCCCTAGAAGCTCAGAGTCTGTTTCCTTTGTCTCATCACTGCTCTACGAAGTTACTGTCCTTTGCTAAGATGCTATATAAACTTAAATTCTGAATTACTCATTGTTGAGTGCTCTCTCATGTAGGCACCACGCACATATTGATAAGCTTTTTTGTTTTTCTCTTGTGAATCTGTCTTGTGTCAATATAATTTATGGGGCTCCAGCCAATGAGCCTAAACGGGTGGAGAAAAAAGAAAATTTCCTCCCTCACAAACAGAACCGAGGTTCTTATAATTTAAAAATACCACTGCATATCCATTTTTTTCATTCACTCATTCTTTCTCAAATATTTATTTAGAACTTAAGTGGTAAGTCATTTGCCAGGTACCGGTGAATATGTGATTTTCTGTCTCAAGAAACTTGAGATTTGCTGGGGGGATGAATAGTGACTCCCCCCAAAGATAAACTATGTATCCCGTGAGTGTAACCTTATTTGGAAAAAGGGTCTGCACATGTAATAAATTTAAGGGTCTTGAGAAGAGATCATGCTAGATTATCTAGGTGGGTCCTAAATCCAGTGCCAAGTATCCTTCTAAGAGACACCCAGAGTAGAGATGTAAAGAGAAGGGAAGGTCACATGCAGACAGAGGCAGACTGCTATGCAGCCACACATTCGGGGCCACCAGAAGCTAGAAGACGCAAGAAAGGCTTCTCTCCTAGAGACTTGGAGGGAGCAAGGCCTTGCCAACAACTTGATTTTGGAATTCAAACCTCCAGAACTATGAGAGAATAAATTTCTGTTGTTTTAAGCCACCCAATTCGTGGTAATTTATTGTGCCAGCCCTAGGAAACTCATGCAAGGAATAAAAACAAGAAAACAAATAAGATACAGTGTAATAAATATTAATTATTCACATAGTAACTCTGCTCTGGGGAAACAGTTTTTTCCTCTAAATCTCCATAGTTTGTATAAGAAGTAGTAATACAATTTAGTATGAGGATTCACTGGGGCATAGAAGTTTCTTAATTAAGTTTCTTAACTGAAGGCTACAGTTCTGAGAGTGCTGGTACAGCAGGACCTGCAAGGGCATGCTTATCTTGATTATTTTTCTTGCATTGAACCAGTTGGCCTAATACTGGCTCCAAAACCTTCATGTATTTTATGAAGAACTTAATGTACCAAGCTTGCTGATAAAAAGAAAAAAAAAAAAAAAGGAAGGAAGAAAGAAAGGGAAAAAAACAGAGATACTGATTTAATGTACAATTATAAATAGGTGTGTTGTTTTTGATATGCAGAAAGTATAAAAGGAGGTCGTTTAGGTTACATTCCAAATAAGTATCATATTTCCATTTCTAAAAAAATTGCTCATCACATATTGATCCCATTTACTAAACTCTGTGCATTACAGATGCCCATCTTAATGTGAGGATTTATATGTTCTCTAATTTTAAAACATCTTAGTGCAAAAGCGAATGATATTTGTAACCTGAAGACACTGTTCAAAGAATGCAATTTTAGCTCCCTTAATCCTCAGTATTTTAATCTCAGGCTTTGTCAAAGTTTTTGCTCTAATACATAACCATTTCATAGGATGAAAAAATATTTGGAAGAATTGTCAAAATGTTTCTTCTTTTTTCTCTTCTTTTTTCCCCCTTTCTTCCTCCTCCCCCTCCTCCTCCTGCTTCTGCTTCCTAATCGTCAAAACCATGCTTCAAATTATCTACAAACTTCCAGGCTTCTTTTGAAAGACTGACCTTATACTTCATGACTTAGGACTTTTTAAAAAGCTGGGCAAAGCGACATGAAAAATTTTAAAGCAGGTTTCAGATTTACTGAAATTTACTTTAAATTTACTTAAATTTCAATAAGATCTAGACTAAAACTATCCCTAACTTACTAGATTCTGGTCTAGTAAGTTCCTGATCTGTTGAGTTCCTACATTTACATGCACTTGACAGACTGTTGGATGATAGGCTCTTATTTTGGCCTCATGGGTATCGGTCTGAAATCATTAGAGTGAAGCCCTACAATGCCAGGCAGGTGTTCGTGCCTGCCTCATTCAAGGATCCTGGTCCGTGACTTCTGTGCAGTAGAGAGTCCTTGTGTCAGACTTGACCTGGAAACTGCTGGCTTTTGTGAGCAAAGACAAAGTAGAGCCTTACGGATTTCTTTATCCAAAGATCTGATGATTGGGAACATTTCCAGAAGACTGTGTATAACTGCAATCTAGAGCTTTTCATATTCAAACATGTTCAAACCACCTATCTATCAGTTCCCTAGCTTCCTGTCCTATAGGCTGGGTCTGAAGAGCTTCTTTATATTCAATATAGATAGATACAACTATACATTTTTTTTTCCTGAACTTATCCTTAGCATATTCACAAAGCAACCTGGAGAGGAAGGTCATTCATCTTACCTTCTGAGAAACTTCTAGCTTCTAATTTACTTTTTAATATGAGATATATCTTCTCATGTCATTGATTTTCTATCAGCTCTAAAAATTATGTGACATCTCTAGGCATGAGAAGCAATGTAGCCTACTTATGAACAAGAGTTCAGGCTTTTGTTTGAGAAAGACAAATTATTTAAGTCTTTAGATCTGTTCTAATACACTAGCCACCTGTGTCTACTGAGTGCTTGAACTGTGGGTTTCAATTGAGGCATCCTATAAGTAAGAAATACAACATTGCATTTTAAAGATATGGTATGAAAAAAATAATATGAAATATCTCATTACTAGCTTTTTAAAAAATATTGATTCCACATTGAAATGATGATATTTTCATTACATTGTGTTAAATAAAATATATATGAATTTGGGGCACCTGGGTGACTCTTGATTTCAGCTCAGGTGATCTCACAGCTTGTGGGATCAAGCCCCCTTTTGGGCTCTGTGCTGACAGTGTGGAGCCCACTTGGGATTCTCTCTCTCTTTGCACCCCTCCCCTGCTTGTGCGTGCTTTCTTTCTCTCTCTAAATAAAAAAAAAATAAACATTAAAAAAATAAACTTAATTTCATGTTTTTTTAAAAATATGACTACTAGAAAATTTAAAATTACCCATGTAAGTTATGAGTGTGGCTCACATTTTCTCTTTATTGGACATCACTGTTCTAAATTTTTTTTTTTAACGTTTATTTATTTTTGAGACAGGGAGAGACAGAGTATGAACAGGGGAGGGTCAGAGAGAGGGAGACACAGAATCTGAAACAGGCTCCAGGCTCTGAGCTGTCAGCACAGAGCCCGACGCGGGGCTAGTACTCACGGACTGCGAGATCATGACCTGAGTTGAAGTCGGCCGCTTAACCAACTGAGCCACCCAGGCGCCCCATGGACATCACTGTTCTGGATCTCAATTTCCTCATCGAGCAAGTGGATGATAACAGTAATTACCTAGTTTGGTTGTTGTGCTAATGACAACCTTTAGAGCATAGATAATGCTCAGTAAATGATGATAATAATGTACAATATAAGTACTTGTATCAGGGTTCTTCAAAGAAACAGAACCAATAGGATAGATAGATACATACATACATAGACAGATAGATATAGATATGAATATACATATATGGAAAGAGAAAGAGAAGAAACTTAAAAAAATTTTTTTAATGTTTATTTATTTTTGACAGAGAGACAGAGACAGAGTGAGAACAGGGGAGGGGCCGAGGGAAGGGGAGACACAGAATCCTAAGCAGGCTCCAGGCTCTGAGCTGTCAGCACAGAGCCCAACGCAGGGCTTGAACTCACAAACAGTGAGATCATGACCTGAGCCGAAGTCGGCCACTTAACCGACTGAGCCACCCAGGTGTCCCAAGAGAGAAAATTTGTATAAGGAATTGGCTCACATGATTATGGAGGCTGAGTAGTCCCAATGATCTGCCACTGGCAAGCTGGAAACCCAGGAAAGCTGATGTTGTAGCTCCAGTCCAAACCTGAAGGTTTGAGAATCAGGGAAGCTGATGGTATAAGCCTCAGTCCACATGCAGGAGGAGAAGACTTAAGTCTCACCTCAACAGTCAGGCAGAGTGAGAATTTGGTCTTCCTCCACTTTTTTTGTTTCATTCAGGCCCTCGATTGATTAGATGATGCCCACCACATTGGGGCTGATAACATGCTTTACGTAGTCTGCAAATTCAGATGGTAACTTCTTCAGAAAAGACCCTCACAGACACATCCAGAAACAATGTTTAACCAGATATCCCTCAGCCAGTCAAGCTGACACATAAAATTAACCATCATAATACTGTCATAACTTTATTGTTGGACATTTATCTTCTAAGGTAGAGAATTAGTGAAGTGTTTATGTTTTATAAGTAGAAGGAAGATGATTGTCAGCAATATAGTCTACTTGAAGTGTATTAATTTTTCAAGAACGCTAAGGCACTAGAAAGTGCAGCAGACCAAAATTGTTCCAGTTAGGTTCCTCAAAAGGTTAAATAAACACAGTTGCCATATGATCCAGAAATTCTACTGTGGAGTAAATATCCAAGAGAAATGAAGACATGTGTGCAAACAAGAATTTGCACATGAATGTTCATACTGGAGGTATTTATACTAGCTCCAAAGTGAAAAGAACCCACTGATGGATGGATAAAATAAATGTGATATATATTAATACAATGGAATATTATTCAACAATACAAGGGAATAAAGTATTGTTATATGCAACATGAAAGAACCTTGGAAACATTATGCTAAACAAAAGATGCTAGTTACGAGAGACCACATTTTATATGATTCCATTTATTTGAAATGTCCAGAATAGGCAAACCTATAGAGACAGAAAGTAGATTAGTGGGTCCCTAGGGCTGGAGGTGGTTGAGGTAAATACGGAATGACTGCTAATGGGTGTGGGATTTCTTTTAGGGGTGATAAAGATGTTCTGGAGTTAGTGGTGATGCATAATTCTGTGAATAAACTGCAAATCACTGCTTTGCATACTTTAAATGGGTGAATTGTATGGCGTGTGGATCATATCTCAATAAAACTGTTATAAAAAAAGGCTTCTACCATCCCATACCCATTAGGATGGCTACTATTAAAAAACAGAAAATAACAGATGTTGGTGAGGATGGGGATAAATTGGAACCTCTGTGCACTGTTAGTTAGGAATGTCAAATGGAAGAGCCACTAAGTTTGTTCACTCTGTGGCTCACATATTTATTTTCTCCATTGCGTCACCTCTTTTTCTGCTTCTACTGATTTTTTTTCTCTTTTGGCCACAGACTGCATTTCTTGCTTCTTTGTGTGTCCTATAATTTTTCGTTTTATTTAGACATTTTGTGTAATAGGATAGCAGCAATGGAGGTCAATAATATTTACACAGTCCTTCCGGTAGCAGGCTGCTAACTGAGAAGCTAGGTCAGTCTGCTCTGTTGTGTCTGAATCTAGGTTTTCTTGTAGCTTTACTTTGATTTGGTTCATCACTAGTTGCAAAGGTCTCGAGAGTAGGATCAAGTTTCTTCTTGCAAACTTTGGGTGTGAGCTCTCGTGAAATTCCAGAATTATCCTTGTGCTCTAAGTTCAAATAGCCCACTTTTCAAACTGTAGGAGGGCTCTCTGCTCCAGAGCCTGGATATCAGCTCTCTACACAGCAGGGGAGTCTGTCTTGCTCTCTAGGCCTGTCCCAGGTTTTCTGCACCCAGGGAGATCTCATTCTGCGGGAAATGCTTGTGGGAGTTCCACTTGGTTCTCCTGCCTCACTCTAGCTCTTGACATCTTAAAGTCTGAAGTGACTGTGAGTGGGAAAGGAGCTCTCGTCAGCTCTTCTGCTCCACATGGCATAGCCCCAACTGATTTTTCTCAGCTGTCTGTTCGTTCTCAACAATCAGGTGAAGATCCATGCCAAAAAACAGGGGAGTGGGTACAGATTTATCTGTGGCTTGGGTCCTTGGAATTGTAATCCGTAATGGCAATCTACAATTCAACCAGGATTTGGAAGTTAACGAAAAAGGTCAACCCTCTCATATCACAGATCAGAAAGTGGTAATGTGGCAAAATTCAAAGATTTTCCAAGGTTTCCAGCTAGTTCAATGTTCTTTTGATTACATTTGCTAAACTAACTTTCTGATCACATAAAACGCCTTTCCTGTTGATGTGACATTGGCAGGAACCACATTCAATCCCAATTAAGTATCTCTCTTTTCCAGAGACTCTGAAGCATCGAAGATTCACATGTGCAGCTAGTGAATCAGGATGGATCCCACATATCGTATGTACCATTCTTCACACTGTATCTCAAGAAATAAATATGGAACTTCGTTCCTATTTGGTTAAAGTTTTTCATTTTGCATTGATAGATATGACTGGAAATTTTTACTCACAATAGAAAATAACGGAAGGTCACTCTTCAAATTCCTGTCTCAAGCATCTATATATTCACGGATTGTTCAGTATAAAGAACATATCTTTAAAAAAATTTTTTTTAATGTTTATTTTTGTGAGAGAGAGAGACACAGAGTGCAAGTAGGGGAGGGGCATAAAGAGGGAGACACAGCATCTGAAGCAGGCTCCAGGCTCTGAGCTGTCAGCACAGAGCCCAACGGGGGGCTCAAACCCACAAGCTGTGAAATCAGAGCTAGAACCCATGAGCCGTGAGATCATGACCTGAGCCGAAGTCAGATGCTCAACTGACTGAGCCACCCATACACTACTAAAGAACATCTCTTTTTAAGTTTATAGCCATTTTTAGTTTTTCCTCATTCCCCAGTTATTTATCCAATTTCTCCATCTGTATTCTCAATTATTCTAATAAGTTCTATACCATATATTATTTCTGCCTTTGCTAATGCTGTCTACTTTTCCTCCATCTCAACCCATTCAAGTTTTTATTAGTTTGGGATTTATACTTTTGTACTAAAGTAAACACATTATCTTATTCTGGCTTGTGAATGAATAACCAGATCTATTACTTATTTAGACATCTCTCATTATTTCAGCTTCTTCAACTGGAAGACATTTTAGTCATTTGAAATATGACTGAAACATGAAAAAAGGAGCCATCAAATTATATGTCTCTTTCTGGATAAAAATAAGAGGTCAAAAAATTTGTAATAGATCAATGTAAGCCATAAACATGCCTTCCTATTCAAAAAGGATAGTCATAAAACTGACACTTGTTATCAGAATAAAAGATTATTCCCATTTATTTGGCTGATGAAATTCTGACCCTAAACTATATAGTGCTAAAGCAGGTAGCTAATACTAAATGACCATCCCCATTCCCTTTATACAGATTTCAAAGTACAATTAGGAGGAAGGTGATATTTGGGTACTTTTGAAGTTAGGATGGAGGGACAGAGGACACATACAGAATATCTAGAATTACTGACCTATTTTTAAACTTATCGAATAGTATCTTTGAGTAATAAACTGCTTCTCAGATTGTGCTGAAGCCTTCCTTATAAGGCACATAATGAGCTCCCTTCATCAATTGAAAATAAGACCTTGAAATGTCTCAAGAAAGCTATTTAGCACTTAGTTCTAAGGGGATCCACAATTGTGAAATCTGTTTCTAATCAAAATTTATAATTTTGATTATTTTTATTGCTAACTCAAAATCATAAAAAATAATAATTTCCTTATAATGCTTTGATTTATAATGACTGACTTTCAGAAAATAGGCATTCTTATACATCATTTTTAATGATATAATTTCATTATAATTTCAGAGGCGCCTGGGTGGCTCAGTCAGTTGAGCATCTGACTTCAGCTTAGGTCATGATCTCGCGCTTCGTGGGTTTAAGCCCTGCGTTGGGCTCTGTGCTGACAGCTCAGAGCCTGGAGACTGCTTTGGATTCTGTGTGTGTCTCTCTCTGTCTCTCAAAAATAAATAAACATTTAAAAAATTGATATAATTTCAGAGATTGTTTAATCAAATGCCGTGATTCTAAAAAATGAGAAAACCTGGCCCAAGAAACTTAGTGTCTTTCTCCTGGACATGGGGCTGATAATTGGCAGAACACTCTCTTCCTTGATTCAGGGTCATTTCCAGGAATCCAAAAAGAAACATTGTCTCGGAATGCTTACATTTGAATAAGTCAAGAGAACAGATAAGACTTAGCATACATAGTTCAAATATTCAGAGCTAAGGGGCATAATGTAATCTTATACATCTAAATGCTCTTTATACTTTATAAACCAATTTTTTTCTCAAAGACAGATTTCTTGAGATTGTTCTCACTTTTGTATTTATTTATTTTAATTATTAAAGAATTTTCAAAATTTTCATTTATTTATATATTTTTATTTTATTTAATTAATTAAAAAAAATTTTAAGTTTATTTATTTATGAGAGATAGAGACAGCATGAGTGAGGGAGGAGCAGAGAGAGAGGGAGACACAGAATCTGAAGGAAGCTCCAGGCTCTGAGCTATCAACACAGACCCCGATGCGAGGCTTGAACTCACAAACTGTGAGAACATGACCCAAGCCGAAGTCCGACACTTAACCAGTTGATTCACCCAGGAGCCCCTATATATTTTTAAATAAAATTGTATACCTTTAAAGGCAGACAATATGATTTGATATATGTGTAGCGATATGCATATTTGATATGCGTAGTGAAATGGTTATGCTAATTAAATATACTATCACATAGTTTCTATTTTTTGGCATACCATTATCTTAGCATATTTCCCATTTTTAAATTAAAAAAAAAAATAGCCCCCAAATAGCCAAAGCTATTTTGAAAAAGAAAAGCAAAGCTGGAGGCATCACAATTCCAGACTTCAAGTTGTATTACAAAGTTGCAGCAATCAAAACAGGATGGTACTGGTACAAAAATAAACACATAGATCAACAGGACAGAATAGAAAAGCCAGAAATGAGGAAAGAATATATAATAGGAAAAAGTGTCTTCAACAAATGGTGTTGGGAAAACTGGAGAGCTACATGCAAAACAATGAAACCAGATCACTGTCTTACACCATACACAAAAGTAGAGTCAAAATGGATTAAAGACCTAAGTGTGAGACTTGAAACCATAAAAATCCTAGAAGGGAGCACAGGCAGTAAGGTCTCTGACATTGGCCATAGCAACTTCCTTCTTGATATGTCTCCTGAGGCAAGGGAAATAAAAGCGAAAATCAACTATTGGGACTATATCAAAATAAAAAGCTTCTGAACAGCCAAGGAAACAATCAACAAAACTAAAAGGCAACCTATGGAATGGAGAAGATATTTGCAAACGACATATCCGATAAAGGGTTAGTATCCAAAATCTGTAAAGAACTCATCACCTCCAAAACAAATAATCCAATTAAAAAATGGGCATGAATAGACATTTCTCTGAAGAAGACATCCAGCTGGCCAACAGACACATGAAAATATGCTCAACGTCTCTCATCATCAGGGAAATCCAAAGCAAAATTTTACAATGAGATATCACCTCACACCTGTCAGAATGGCTAAAATAAAAAAATACGTGAAACAAGAGTTAGTGAAGATGTGGAGAAAAAGGAACGCTCTTGCACTGTTGGTGGGAATGCAAACCTGTATAGCCACTGTGAAAAACAGTATGGAGTTTCCTCACGTAATTACCCGTATCTAGTAATCACACTACTGGGTATTTATCCACAAAATACTGAAACACTAATTCAAAGGGATACATGCATTATTTATTATAGCCAAATGAAGGAAGCAGCCCAAGTGCCCATTGACAGATAAATGGATAAAGTGTAGTATATGTATACAATGGAATATTATTCAGCCATAAAAAAGAATGAAATCTTTTTTTTTAAATTTTTTTTAACGTTTATTTTATTTTTTTGAGACAGAGAGAGACAGAGCATGAATGGGGGAGGGGCAGAGAGAGAGGGAGACACAGAATCGGAAGCAGGCTCCAGGCTCTGAGCCATCAGCCCAGAGCCCGACGCGGGGCTCGAACTCACGGACCATGAGATTGTGACCTGAGCTGAAGCCTGACGCTTAACCGACTGAGCCACCCAGGCGCCCCAAAAAAGAATGAAATCTTGACATTTGCAATAACATGGGTGGAGCTAGAGAGTATTATGCTAAGCAAAATAAGTCAGAGAAAGACAAATACTATATGATTTCACCCATTTGTGAAATTTAAGGGAAAAAAATGAGCAAATGAAAAAAAGACAGAGACAGACAAAAAACAGACTCTTAACTGTAGAGAACAAACTGATAGTTACCAGAGGGGAGTGGGTGGGGGGATGGGTAGAATAGGTGAAGGGGATTAAGGAGGGTTTGTCATGATGAGCCCCAGGTGATGTATGGAATTCTTGAATCACTATATTGTACACCCGAAACTAATATAACATTATATGTTAACTATATTGGAACTAAAAATTAAAAAAAATTATTTCCTAAAGTTGAAAGAAAAAAAAAGAGGGAAAGAAGGAAGAAAAGAGAAGAAATTGATTATAATCATGCTAATTAACATAGTTAATAACTTTATGCAAATCAAATATTTCTAGAAAATTACTACAATTACATTTAATGAAACATAGGTATTTGTGGTAAGTGCTGCTAAAATCCTGAATATACTCAATACTTCATATTACCCAGCCAGCTTCCAACTGGAGGTAAGCCATTGTAAACTAGAGTGCACATGTGCGAACTTGATCTCCCCCAAACTTCTCTGTGGCTGTTGTTAAAGCTGAGCTAATAAACACCTCCGCTCCACAAGGACCTAATTGTTACATGCGCAAAGGACCGTCCCTCTGGAACTATCTGTGTTGGAGACAGAGGGCAGGTCTCGCAAAGAGGAAATCACGAGCAATAATTACCTAGGCATGTAAAGGACTCTCTCTGCCACCACAAAACCCACCCTGAAGAAGAGATTGCTGGCTGGAATGAACGGGAAAACCAGGAACAACAAGCCCACTAAAACTTCCTTGTACTCCAGTCTCTGAAACACACAACAGTGAAGGACAAATTAATTTTTAAAAAATTTCACTCCAGTCTGCATTTAACCATCTCTTTCATTCTTAAGTTCTCATTGAAGGCATGAATACATTAGACAATGTAAACCTTTTGATCAGTGTGCTGAATTCGTCAGAGAAAGCCCTTGGGCTAAAACCTCTGGCACGTCACACGTTTGCCACCCAGAAACATCGAATAATTGCACAACATGATCGGTGACCATCACTCCTTGTTCTGCGCCTGCCCTACAGCAACCCTACTTCTTGGTTCTGGTCCCTTTCAGAATCTCTGTCCCCCCAGGCAACTGGTTTCCAGAGAGCAAAGCAGTTTGATAAAATCAAGCTCGCTAAGGCATCATGGAGAATTTAATTATTGTCCTCTCTGAAATAGAACACATTTAGAAAACATTAACAACAAAAAACAAAGCCCACTAGGAGAGGCAAGCCTTAGCATAAAGGAAATTAAATGCCAGCAGTAAAATTTGGTGCCAATGAGGGAGACTATTTGAGTTGAAGATTTTCTTAGCACTTCTCAAATGAAGCCAGTAAGTATTTCTTCCATGACACTTTTTTGGAATCAAAAATCATTATAATTATTCATTAAACCAAGAAAGCACCTTTCTATGATATTGTCTTTATTAATTTGTGAAGTCCTTTCTGTCATTTAGAAGTAACAGAAAGAAATTGTTTATTACTAATATGGTATAATGAACACTGCAAAAGGTAGTTTGCTTTTCCTTGTGTGTATATAATAAGATGCATTTAAAGGGAGGTCTGTTTAAAATACACTTTAATGTATTGGGTGGTCTTGTTTTTTCTTTTAAAAAATGTTTAACAAGAAAGCCAAATACAACTTTCCATATTACAATTTCAAATATTTCCTATGAACATTTTAAATCACCTCTTACTATTAATTATTATGAAAGAATAAACAAAAGTTCAAAAAGTATAAATACAACTCCCTAATACAAACTACAAATACTTAGAATATACAAAGTAAAAGATTTTAAACATCTTGGGCTATTTGTCATCTGCATTTTATTTAAAAACTATGCTTTACTGACTACAATGTATGGAGTAATAAAGTTTCTGAGAGTGATTCCATATGAACAGCTTTAATTTGGACAGTTTCTTCTAAATAATTAATAGTTCTGTGATTAATGATGTCATTTTTTACCCAAGGGAGTTATACCCTTTAGATTTAAAACAAAAAGAAGAGATAAGAAAAAAGTTAAAAACTACTATAACAGCTTTCATCTTAAATGAGTGCAATAAGATGTTATATTTCTATGACCCACTGAATTTGAAAAAAAAGTAAAGAAAAGGCAAATCATTTTATTTAAAATCTGCAAGCTTCTTTGTGATTTATGGTTTGAGTTCACCTTTAAGTTTAAGAATTTGAAGCACTTAATTGAAAAAAAGAACCCCACCTTTGTAAGAAGGCTGTAATAAGAAGAACAAATATGTCTGGACAAATTTGAAAACAAATCCCAGAGAATGAGTGTCTTGTCCAGTGTTCCTCAGAAACTCAGCGTTTTATTGAGTACGGGGCTGATGTTTTCTTATTTACAAATGCACTTTTATTTTTTACAGATAGTTTACTTCTTTTGATTCTTTTCAAAAGCTAAAATAGTTTTTACAAAAGTGTCCATGTGCCTTTCCAAATGGATCTGCAAAGGCAATGGAGTACATCTTATTAATTAATCCTAAGAACTAAGAGGTATGTAGGTATAAACAGAACTCCAACTCCATCATCCATGTCCTTGGATAGTGTTACATGCAATGAGCCACCTCCCTGGCCCTCTTCAAGGTTATCAGAGAACAGTCCCCATTGGGGACTTGAGGGAGGCATCACTTCCACACCCCCAGTATCACACCTTCTTGCCTGAGCAAAGGCTGCCCTCCTCACTGTGGTGGGCATGCTTGTGTCCCTTACTCACAGAATTCCCAGGGCTTCGGGAGCACCGAGGTTGGGAGGAAGCAGGTGTCAGGAGATGGCAGACACCAAGTCTTACCCCCCCCACTCTTCTCCCAGCCCTGCAGGGGGGAAGGACCACCTTCCCACCACACTCCCCACCCCCTGCAGAGCTCTGGACTCCTGGGCACAGGGAGATGAGAGGGGAGAGTGGAAGAGTCCCTAGCCTCCTCTGAAAGACTGACTTGCACACTGAAAACCCACAACCCCATGTATTCGTTGTTCTCCCACCGGGCTCTTCAGGCCTCAAGTGCATCTTTATTTCCTTCATGACCATCATCCCAGCTGTAATTACACATTTATCTCCGTGTTTACTGTCTTTAATGTCTGTCTTCCCCAGCAGACTGTGAGCCATGAGGGCAGGGAGCTGGTCGGCTGTGTTCACTGGTGCACGACCTGTGCTTAGCTCAGTGCCTGGCACTTAATGGGTGCTTAAAAATATTTGTTGAATAAATCAGTGGATGAATAAATGTACTGGGCAAGACAGAAAACTGAGTAGAAGGGGAGAGGAGAGAGAGGGCATCCTGGTGGAGGTGATGATTTGGGTTTGAAAAATGAATAAATGCTTATGCAGAAAACACCAGGAGAGGGTTCAAGGCTGGTGCATTCCAGGCAGAAGGTACACAATATACAAGGCAAGTAGGTGTCAAGTGCCACCCAGTGTATTTAAGAGCCACTCCAATACTTCTAGAAAATAAAATTCAAGGGAAGAACGGCAGGAAATCAGACTAGATGTGTGGGCAGAAGACAGATCCTGAGTGTCTTCTGTGCCCTGCTGTGGAGTTGACCTTTACCTAGAGGCAATGGGGAGCTACTGAAGTGTCCCACATGCGCAGAAAGTGAAGCATCAGATCAAGAGTCTATGTCCAGACTCAAGTCATGGCCCTGCCAGTTAGTTACCTTGAGGTACATTAGCCTTTCCATACTCAGGTGCCTCGGCTCTAAAACGAAACAAGTGAGGCTTAGTGCTCAGAGCTCAGTGGAGCTGGGTCCAAAGGTTGCTCTGGCTTTGAAAGTTGGTGTTATCTGAATGATGTCACCTGTGATGTGAGGCCACTGCGGGGCCAGAAGACAAAATGGACATTCCATGGGGGGAGCTTGCAGGTTGAAGGTCACCACTTCCTCCTTCTAGTGGGGAGTGCTGATCTGAAAAGGCAGGAAGCAGGCCCATGGTTCTCTTTATTTAAAAAACATCCCACCTAGAACCAGGGAAAACTATCTTATTTCCATGAAGTTAATTTTGAAAACAGTATTAACAAATGATTCTTTATCCTTAAATCTTAATTATCCATACTACTATCTTTTCTTTCTTCTCCCCAGTTAGTTCAGATAGATTTAAAATATTTGAGGAGATAATTCTTTAAAATATAAGCAAGCATGCCAAGCAGAAAATGGGAAGTTAGGAAAAAAAAATTTTTCACTAGGACATGGCTAAATTTCCTAGCGCAAGAAGAACTGTGAAGACAGCCCAATTTTGGATCTTGGGGATCACAGATATGACAAAATCTGCTTAACAATGTATAGTTTATTTCAGCCTAATAGGTTTAGGTGAAACTGAGAAAGACTAAGGCACTAGAAAGGGAATGTGAGGGGGCCTGGGTGGCTCAGTCAGTTAAGTGTCTGACTCTTGGTTTTAGCTCAGGTCATGATCTCGTGGTTTGTGAGTTTGAACCCCACATCAGGCTCTCTGCTATCAGTGTGGAGCCCACTTTGGATCCTTTGTCTCCCTCTCTCTGCCCTCCCCCCCCCCCCCCTCCCGCCAAAGTAAATGAAACTTTAAAAAAAACTACAGAGACTAATTCAATTTTTGGGAAAAAATTCAGTGGAAACTGACTTGTTCTTTAATTACATAAGTAAAGGGAATAGAGCTCAGAATTAAAGTACCTAATAATACAGCTACTAACAGCATACATTATTCTATCCACAATCAACTGTGTCATGTCAGGAAAATGACTTTTCGTGCTTTAAATGGATGATCAGTTAAAAATAAAGGTGTTGGAAAAAAAAAAAATAAATAAAAGTGTTGAAATTTGACCTGTACTGTCTCATAACAAACTTGTGGAAATAGGAGGTGAGGTCTTAATATACTCCCCGTGGCAGATTTTGCTGGTCTGGATTTTCCTTTTCTGGCTTGGGAGGTTACAGAAGCATCTCCTCATAAGCCACATAGGGCTAAATATAGTTGATCCTTGAACAATACAAGTTTGAACTGGGCATTAAGAGGAGGCCAGTATTAGTAAAAGAAAGATTTGTATATCTTGTGGGCTCTTTATTGACTCAAAGATTCCACCCCACCCCCTCCCCCCATCAACACCAGCTCCTGCAAACACAGAAGCATCTAAAGAGCCTTTCTCGGCCCCGAATAGCCAAAGTAATTTTGAAGAAGAAGACCAAAGCAGGAGGCATCACAATCCCAGACTTTAGCCTCTACTACAAAGCTGTCATCATCAAGACAGCATGGTATTGGCATAAAAACAGACACATAGACCAATGGAATAGAATAGAAACCCCAGAACTAGACCCACAAACGTATGGCCAACTCATCTTTGACAAAGCAGGAAAGAACATCCAATGGAAAAAAGACAGTCTCTTTAACAAATGGTGCTGGGAGAACTGGACAGCAACATGCAGAAGGTTGAAACTAGACCACTTTCTCACACCATTCACAAAAATAAACTCAAAATGGATAAAGGACCTGAATGTGAGACAGGAAACCATCAAAACCTTAGAGGAGAAAGCAGGAAAAGACCTCTCTGACCTCAGCCGTAGCAATCTCTTACTCGGCACATCCCCAAAGGCAAGGGAATTAAAAGCAAAAGTGAATTACTGGGACCTTATGAAGATAAAAAGCTTCTGCACAGCAAAGGAAACAACCAACAAAACTAAAAGGCAACCAACGGAATGGGAAAAGATATTTGCAAATGACACATCGGACAAAGGGCTAGTATCCAAAATCTATAAAGAGCTCATCAAACTCCACACCCGAAAAACAAATAACCCAGTGAAGAAATGGGCAGAAAACATGAATAGACACTTCTCTAAAGAAGACATCCGGATGGCCAACAGGCACATGAAAAGATGTTCAACGTCGCTCCTTATCAGGGAAATACAAATCAAAACCACACTCAGATACCACCTCACGCCAGTCAGAGTGGCCAAAATGAAGAAATCAGGAGACTATAGATGCTGGAGAGGATGTGGAGAAACAGGAACCCTCTTGCACTGTTGGTGGGAATGCAAATTGGTGCAGCCGCTCTGGAAAGCAGTGTGGAGGTTCCTCAGAAAATTAAAACTAGACCTACCCTATGACCCAGCAATAGCACTGCTAGGAATTTACCCAAGGGATACAGGAGTACTGATGCATAGGGGCACCTGTACCCCAATGTTTATAGCGGCACTCTCAACAATAGCCAAATTATGGAAAGAGCCTAAATGTCCATCAACTGATGAATGGATAAAGAAATTGTGGTTTATATACACAATGGAATACTACGTGGCAATGAGAAAGAATGAAATATGGCCTTTTGTAGCAACATGGATGGAACTGGAGAGTGTGATGCTAAGTGAAATAAGCCATACAGAGAAAGACAGATACCATATGGTTTCACTCTTATGTGGATCCTGAGAAACATAACAGAAACCCATGGGGGAGGGGAAGGAAAAAAAAAAAAAAAAAAAAAGAGGTTAGAGTGGGAGAGAGCCAAAGCATAAGAGACTGTTAAAAACTGAGAACAAACTGAGGGTTGATGGGGGGTGGGAGGGAGGGCAGGGTGGGTGATGGGTATTGAGGAGGGCACCTTTTGGGATGAGCACTGGGTGTTGTATGGAAACCAATTTGACAGTAAATTTCATATATTAAAAAAAAAATAAAATAAAAATAAAAAAAATAAAAATAAAAATAAAAAAAAAAAACTAAAGAGCCTTTCTCCCTATTCTTGTCCCCCACCTTCCATGGCCTTGCTCCATCAAGAAGAAAACCAGACAAAACCATTTGACTGTCAACAGTGTCAGAGGCCAAGTGGAAGAAGCATGGCAGGAGAGGGGAGAGCAAGTCAGGCTTTCAAAGATGGAGGCTTGGTCCTGTTGCTATTGCCATGAACTCAAGTGTTGCTAGTATCCACGTAAAATACCACGTGACACTAATGTCCCCACGAGCAGATCTGCTCTCCAGTAAACTACATGTCACAATAAAAAGTGATCTCTCATTGTTCTTGTGTATTTTTTATTGTGCTTAGTGCAATACCATAGACTTTGAAAAACATCATGGAACCTATTTAAAGTGACACTAGTGACACTGGAGGTGCTCCCAAGAAGCAGAAAAAGTCATGACATCACAAGAAAACGTTGAAGTGCTTGATATGTACTGTAGACTGAGGTCTGTAGCTGCAATTGCCTACCATTTCAAGATGAAAGAATCCAATGTAAGGACCATTGTAAAAACAGAAAAAGAAATTCATGAAGCCATCACTGCGGCTACACCAGCAGGTGCAAAAACCTTGCGCTTTTTGCAAAATACCTTTTTATCTCACACTGAAAATGCAGCTGTTCTGTAGGTGCAGGATTGCTATAAGAAAGGCTTACTTTAATATGATCCAAGAAAAAACATCATTATATGCAAACTTACAGCAAAAGAAAAGTGTGGGACCTAGAGCTGGAGAATTTAAAGCCAGCAAAGGATGGTTTGATAATTTTAGAAAGAGGTTTGTTTAAAAAATATCAAGATAATAGGAGAAGCATCTTCTGCTGACCAAGTGGCAACAGACGAGTTCTCAGACACAATCGAGAAAATCACTGAAGAGAAAGGATATGTGCCTGAACAGGTTTTTAATACAGACAAAAGTGCCTTATTCTGGGAAAAAAATGCCACAGAGGATATTTATTAGTAAGAAAAAGAAATAAGCTCTAGGATTTAAGGCAGGAAGGGATAGGCTAATTCTACTGTTTTGTGCAAACACCATTGGGTTTATGATAAGGACTGTCCTTACCTATAAAGCTGCCAACTTCTGAGTCTTGGAGGTAAAAGATAAACACCAACTGCCAGTTTTTTGGTCACACAATAAGAAGACATGGACAAGAAGAACCCTTTTTCTGTACTGGTTGCATTGGTGCTTTGTCCCTGAAGCCAGGAAATACCTCATCAGCATGGGACTGCCTTTCAAAGTTCTTTTGATATTGGACAGTGCCCCTGGCCACCCAGGACCCCACTGGTTCAACAATGAGGGCATCAAATGGTGTACTTGCCCTCAAATACAGTATCTCTATAATTAGCCTCTAGATCTGGAGGTCATAAGGACCTTTAAGTCTCATTACACAGAGTACTCTTTGGCAATGATTGTCAACACTACGGGAGAGAACCCCAGTGAAAGAATATCACGCAAATCTGGAAAGATTACATCATCAAAGATGGCATTGTTGTTATAGAAAAAAGTTTCAAAAGCCATAAAATCTGAAACAATAAATTCCTGCTGGAGAAAACTGTGTCCAAATGTTGTGCCTGACTTCACAGGACTTACAACAGAGCCAGCCAAGGAAATCATCAAAGAGATTACAGATATGGCAAAAAAAAAAGGGGGGGGGGGGAACTAAAGCATTTCAAGATATGGATCTTGGAGAAATCCGAGAGCTAATAGACACCACACCAGCAGAATTAACTGAAGACGACTTGATGGAGATGAGTGCTTCCAAACCAGTGCCACATGATAAGGAAGAAGATGCAGAAGAAACAGTGCCAGAAGACAAATTGACATTAAACAATCTAGCAGGGGGTTCTAATTATACAAGACCACTTTTACCTTGTTTTACAACATGGGCCCTTCTATGATACCGGCACTTGAAATGAAGGCAAAAGGTGAGGAAAGGATTGGTATCATATGGAAACGTTTTTAGAGAAATGAAAAAGCAACAAAAGTCAGACAGAAACTACGAGATATTTCTGTAAAGTCACACCAAGTGTACCTGCCTCTTCTTCCACCTCTTTCACGTCCACCCTTTGCCACCCTGAGACAGCAAGACCAATGCTCCTCTTCCTCCTCCTCTGCCCACTCAACATGCAGACAACAAGGATGAAGACCTTTATGACAATCCACTTCCACTCTTGATAAATAGTAGACCATCATCTAGCTGCACAGCTAATAAGCTTATCTGTCATGAGTGCGTGTCTTCTTGTGAAAATCTAATAGCTGTATGACAAGAACTAGGAGGCACTTCTATGTCATTATCATCATCATCGCCCACATAGTCATCATGTACAACATCGGGTTCAAGGCTTGCTCTCAAGCATCATGAGAGCCGACAGCCTATCCTTACATAGGTAGAAGGTGAGTGATATTTAATGTAAAATTAATAGTGTTAGTTTTCTTACTGTTTTATAACTTGGCTTTCAAAAAATTGCATTGCTGTACAGTATGCCTTTCTTTCATGATTGGAGAAACTGTGTTTCAGCCTATCATCACAGGTAAGTGGTTTTTTAAAAGATGTAACAATGCTTCCAATGCTGTATTATGACTATGACCATAACACCGTATGCTATAAACATTTTATAACGATTTATTCATTAGTGTAAAGGCCAGGCTACTGTGAAACAGTCATATGGATTACTTTAGGTAACCATAAAGCAATCATTTTGCTGCTTCTTTGTTATCGCCTCATGAATCATTAGATCTGTAAATAAATATAAAAATAAACATAAAAATGTGAATTTTTCACATTCTCTTTTCACATTTGATGTCTAGTATTAGTAATATGGATCACACCTACAGTATTTTGTATCATATAAGACATTATTGGCATAGGCACTGACAGGGGATTCATTTCGTAAACCGATGATGTAAACTTACTATCGATAA